>NC_089752.1:117792956-118005049 GCF_040412425.1 Macrobrachium rosenbergii | reverse complement strand
TTCGTTTTATTTAAATTTATATTTTTATATAATAACTGATAATGGATATACAATAGTTACACACTGAAAATAGCCCAACGTTCAATAGTTGCTTTATGATGATTTTTAAATCGATTTATTTTAGAGTTTTTAGCCAAAATGAAGAATAATATTTAATACCAAAGAAAATAAGAATGATTTTATAATATATATCTCATATTAAATCGTTAAAATTTTCCGTCATCTTTGTAAAATCAAAGGTTAAATGTTTGTGTAAACGAAAAAATTTTCAGTTAGTATTAATATGTCGATTTTTGTTACTATAGTTACCAAAGCATTTAGAGCAGGAAGCCTTTAAAATAATTTATTTTACAATAAAAAATGGTTGAATTCGTTGATAAATTAGTATTTTAAAGTTTTTTTAAATAGGAGTATCTCTTAATGATAAAAAAATAAAGTATTTTTGGATTTTAAATCATAGGGGACAATAGTCCTTTATTGAAAATTCCTAGCAGACGACACAGAATAGACGATGCTATTTGAGGTAAACGAGCCTATAGTAAAAATACGTCAATGAGATGAAATTTTGAGATTATATAAAATGTATATTTTTTCATATAAATATAGGATCTCTGCTACATTCTAAATTTAATGTGGTTTAGACTGAAAGATTTAAGGTTTAACTTATTATATATCAAAAGGGTTGGAGTTATGTGATTTGTTAAAGCTGCCATTAATTATTTTATACGTAATTTATCAAGGATTTTCGTAGATTCCACAAATCACCTTTGGTAGCTAATAGTCCTCATTAATGTCATATTTTATATTCTATATTAAACAGAGAGATATTTCACGAATAAAACTTCAAATCATGGATAATATTCTACATAACTTCAAGATACTGCCATAACTTTAAAAATCATTATTTGACGTATATGTTTTAAATGGTGTAGTGCTGACTCATTTGTGGGCCTGAAGATATGATTTTATAGATATATAGTATTATTTTATTCACAAATTCAATAAATATTCTACGTGACGAATTCAATGCTATTTTATTCCAGTTTACCATTCAATGACGTCTTGGAAATATTTTACTAAGACTCGAAGAAATCTCTCAAAAATATAAAAATTTTACTATAAAATCTCAGTTTTAAAGTGTAATATTTATTAATACTTTATATTATTTTATTAAGTACTCATAAAATGTTTAGTTATTGAATTTTAAAATATGATTTGATGTTTAACTTTAAATTTTCTGTCAAGTTTCAAAGATTGTCTGAATGTCTGTTTTACCAAACTTTAAAGGGAAAATACCCTTTAAAATTCTTTTCTTTATCCAAAACTTTCCTTTATTAATAGCTTTTAATATTAGTAAATATAATATTTTTTCATTTTTATTATTTTTAATCCAATTTATTAAAATAAATATTTTTATATAATAAGTAGTAATAATTGTACAATAGTTACACACAGAAAATATCCCGACGTCTAATAGTTGCTCTATGATGATATTAAAATAGATTTATTCTAGAGTTTTTAGCCAGAATGAAGATTATTATTTGATACCAAAGAAAATAAGAATGATTTTGAAATATAAATCTTACATCAAATTGTTAAGATTCGTTGTTATTTACGTAAAATCGAAGGTGAAACGTTTACGTAAACAAATAAAGTTGTCAGTTATTATTATTTGTTTGTTTTTATTTTTTTTTTATTTTAGTTACTTAAAGTGCCAATAGGAAGCTATAGCGTCGCGGACCCCGTAAATTTCGTAATTCTGACGAACCTAAAGTTAATTACGAAGAGTATCAGTCTTAAACACAAAATTAATACGTTATTTACCATAAATATTGAATATAATAATAAATGCATTCAAAATTTATATGGAAATGATTCAGACACGAGCGTAGAGAGGGTTTCTTTTAGGTTCGTTGTCGCTGACTCGTAACGTAAGCATTGTTGTCATTTTACTTAAGTTTACCATTATACCATTTTCTTTGATTTAAAATTTGAATAGGAAATAATTACTGTTTTACCGCAAAAACTAATTTTCAAATATGTTTTACATTTCGCAAATTACTTGTATAGTACGAAAAAAATATAGGCGTGCAAATAAACAGGTTATATATAGATATATGCAAATATATGGGATGCAAGACGAAGGTAAATAGAAGAGGAACCAATATACTGAAGAGAAACAAGAGAAGAGGGTTTAATCTTCCGCTAAAATAAGTCTAGAATCTTTATGCCTCTTTCTTTTCTTAATTTATGAAGTTTATTAGTCATTAATTGGCCATAAACTCCATAATAATTGTTATTTTTCGTCAATATTTCAAACTCGAAAGCTAGGAAGAACGTGGTCCTGCAGCAAAATGGATGGTAGCTTTCTAACGTTTTCGAGAAGTTATAGCGAGTTCGCGCATTTTTATGACAAAATACTTTCAAATCATACATTTTTTATCAATTATTTTTTTATTATTTTAAAACAAAACAGGTCGGAATATCTTAATTATCTTCGTATTTTCTTTTGATTTTCTCTACCTTTGTACGAGAACTAGTGAGTGGTACGATAACATGGGGGGGCAATCTTTCTAATGTTTGGCTGAATGTAGCGCGTTCGCTCCTGCATACGGTTAAATATACCTAAGAATTATGATTATTATCAATTATCCGCTATAAATATTATAATTTATCAAGTCTGAATGTCTTCCTTATCTCTTGATTTCCTTATTAATTTTATTTACTTTCAAAAAGTGTTTTCCCCCGCGTCTTCTTCCGTTGCCTAGCAACCATCTTCCCCACGTGACGTCACGCGTTGTTTTGAAACGGTGTGATCGCCAGACCGGCGAATATCCACCGTTAATTGCCGTTATTTCGCAGAAAAAACAATCTTTATCAACCACCAAGTGTTTATAAATATGGTGGGATTAAATAAACACGGTGAAAATGCGATAAAAATGACGTTTTTAGGTGATATGAGGCATAAAACCGCCGCGCTCGAAGAGACGGGAGGAAGACATGGCGGTTCTGCCTTGGACGTATTTACGCTTAGATCTGTCGTGAAATGAAATTTTTGAAGTGAATGAAGGATGTAATTTGAATAAAATTACACCGGCGTGAACTAATGACGTTAATGATTACGGCAGGTATGTAATTACCGTCCAGTTGGCGTTATAGTGTTAGTGATATTAAGTTTTTGGGTTCGTGGTTAGGGAGACAATTGCCGATGTCAACATGGCGTATCTAAGCCAAAGTTTTCGTGAGCAGAGCTTGTAGGGAGTAGTGTTGCTTGATGAGTCATGCCCTCAAGGTAGTCTTTTGACTATCCTTCGTGTGTAAAGTGTCGTGAGTCATGGTGAGTCCCGGGTGTTGCGTCGTGAACCCCAGAGTCTTGACTCGAGTTTTCATGAGTAGGTAGAGAGTGGTGAGTCGTTAGTGTTGCTAGACGAGTCATGCCCTCCAGAGCCTTGTGACTCAGATTTCTTGAGTAAACAGTGTTTTGAGCCATGGTTAGGCCTTGATATTGCTTGAGTCATGCCCTCCAGAGCCTTTGACTCCAGTCAATGTCCTTTGCATTGAGTCATCATGCCCTCCAGAGCCTTTTGACTCCACTCAATGTCCTTTGCATTGAGTCATCATGCCCTCCAGATTTGACTCCACTCAATGTCCTTTGCATTGAGTCATCATGCCCTCCAGAGCCTTTTGACTCCACTCAATGTCCTTTGCATTTAGTCATCATGCCCTCCAGAGCCTTTTGACTCCAGTCAATGTCCTTTGCATTGAGTCATCATGCCCTCCAGAGCCTTTTGACTCCAGTCAATGTCCTTTGCATTGAGTCATCATGCCCTCCAGAGCCTTTTGACTCCAGTCAATGTCCTTTGCATTGAGTCATCATGCCCTCCAGAGCCTTTTGACTCCACTCAATGTCCTTTGCATTGAGTCATCATGCCCTCCAGAGCCTTTTGACTCCAGTCAATGTCCTTTGCATTGAGTCATCATGCCCTCCAGAGCCTTTTGACTCCACTCAATGTCCTTTGCATTGAGTCATCATGCCCTCCAGAGCCTTTTGACTCCACTCAATGTCCTTTGCATTGAGTCATCATGCCCTCCAGAGCCTTTTGACTCCACTCAATGTCCTTTGCATTGAGTCATCATGCCCTCCAGAGCCTTTTGACTCCACTCAATGTCCTTTGCATTGAGTCATCATGCCCTCCAGAGCCTTTTGACTCCAGTCAATGTCCTTTGCATTGAGTCATCATGCCCTCCAGAGCCTTTTGACTCCAGTCAATGTCCTTTGCATTTAGTCATCATGCCCTCCAGAGCCTTTTGACTCCAGTCAATGTCCTTTGCATTTAGTCATCATGCCCTCCAGAGCCTTTTGACTCCAGTCAATGTCCTTTGCATTGAGTCATCATGCCCTCCAGAGCCTTTTGACTCAGTCAATGTCCTTTGCATTGAGTCATCATGCCCTCCAGAGCCTTTTGACTCCAGTTTTTGCATTGAGTCATCATGCCCTCCAGAGCCTTTTGACTCTAGTCAATGTCCTTTGCATTGAGTCATCATGCCCTCCAGAGCCTTTTGACTCCAGTCAATGTCCTTTGCATTTAGTCATCATGCTCTCCAGAGCCTTTTGACTCCAGTCAATGTCCTTTGCATTTAGTCATCATGCCCTCCAGAGCCTTTTGACTCCAGTCAATGTCCTTTGCATTTAGTCATCATGCCCTCCAGAGCCTTTTGACTCCAGTCAATGTCCTTTGCATTGAGTCATCATGCCCTCCAGAGCCTTTTGACTCCAGTCAATGTCCTTTGCATTGAGTCATCATGCCCGCCAGAGACTAATACTAAATTAGGAGCAGTCCAAGGATTAATGGTGCTGGTAACAAATATGATACATCAGTGGTGACGGAGACGCGTGTATTTTCTTTATTCCTTCGTTCATCTGCTTGCTTGTTTTTCTTTTCTGTTCTGCCCTTATAATTCAGTTGAGGCGACATGGTGCCCGTTAATGGAAAGGTTATGCCCTAGGTGGTTAGGCTATTCCGGAGATACTTTAGGTTAGGTTAGCTACTGCAGACTTTCAGTGCCATGTTTCAGATGTCTCCATCTAATTGATATGTTTATCACAGCCTTTTTTTTTGTAGGTTGTTTTAGTTTCCTGTTTAATTTTTTAATGGTGTCAATAACCTAGATGCTGCGACACCAGTCTTTGTGCACGTTGCCCATTAGTCAAAAGGATAGGCCATGATACGTTGCCCGCTAGTGGGAAGGTTAGGCCTTAATATGTTGCCTATTAGTGGTACGTTGTCCCATTAGTGGGAATTAGCGGAAAGGATAGGCTGTAATATGTTGCCTGCTAGTGGGAAGGTTAGGCCTTAACATGTTGCCTATTAGTGGTATGTTGCCCCATTAGTGGGAATTAGTGGAAAGGATAGGCTGTAATATGTTGCCTGCTAGTGGGAAGGTTAGGCCTTAACATGTTGCCTATTAGTGGTATGTTGCCCCATTAGTGGGAATTAGTGGAAAGGATAGGCTGTAATATGTTGCCCACTCGTGGGAAGGTTAGGCTGTAATATATTGCCCATTAGTGGTACGTTGCCTGTCAGTGGGAATTATTGGGAATTTTAGGGTGTAGCACATTGCCTGTTAGTGTGAATTAGTGGAAAGGTTAAGGTGGACACATGGCCTGTTCAGTGAGAATTAATGGGAAGGTTAGGCTGACACACGAGGCCCGTTGGTGGGAAGGTTAAGCTGCGATATGTAGCTTGTTAGTGGGAATTAGTGGAAAGGATAGGCTGTGATACGTTGCCCATTAGTGGGAAGGTTAGGCTGTGATACATTGGTGAATCACATTGCTACCAAGGGCTGATGATGCCCTTAACATCCCCAGATGGCATTTTGAAATAGCTTCACTCGCACAATCATATTGACTTGGAACTCCCTTGTGATAATTGGCCAGCATCCAAGCCTCAGAGATTCTGTAACTTAACCAGCAGTAGTGCAGATCATTCTTGCCCTTGATAATCCCTGAGGTGTATCGTAAGATTTGAGATGTCAGGTCCCTTGATGCCACATAGCCTCTGTACTGTGTTGTCCACAACAGTCATGGGTTCTTGATACCACATAGCCCCTCTGTACCATGTTGTCCACAACATTCTTAGGTTCTTGATGCCACATAACCTCCGTACAAGTTGTTCACAACAGTCTTAGGTTCTTGATGCCACATAGCCTCTGTGCTGGATAGTTCAGTCTTGGGTCCTTGATGCCACATAACCTCTGTACCATGTTGTCCACAGCAGTCTTGGGCTCTTAATGCCACATAGCCCCTCCGTACTGTGTTGTCCACAACAGTCTTGGATTTTTTTTAGCCTCATAGCCCTCATATCATGTTCATATTCTCTCATCCAGATGCTGCTGTTTGGAGGTATATTCAAGCACCCTTTTCTAAAATTTATATAATTTAATGTTGATTATGCATATTCAGCAATGTTTGTCATATGTACTGTACTCAGATCGCTATGTTGCCATATAATGTACACTGTATAGATACATTTCTCACTCCATCTCCCTTTGTTTAACATAGCAAGTGGAAATGTTGAACGGGTGTGTTATTTTCTCTCACGTTAAAAAAGTTTTCATTAAGTGAAAGTTTCCAAGTGTATTTTAAAAAATTATATCATGTTTTTATCTAGTTTTAAAATTTGATCCTTAGTATGTTTCTGTGATCGAAAAACAATATACAAATGATTTGAACTTTGCTGGTAAGGGTTGAATCTTTTGTAGCATTGAGGGGTAAATATTTTATTTGTGATTACATTTGTGAATTTAGTAAGTATGATAATGAATTAGGTGTTTATGAATTAGGTGAAATGTGAAATAGACTCCCCTGCTGTAAGTATGCTTGTGAATTAGGTTGAACGTTGTGAAAGAGACACCACACCCCTTTTTGGTATAGCAGTAGAGCCTTATAAATCCAACATAGTCTCTCTTTGCTGGGAAGGTTTTTCCTGAAATCTCAATTTGTCTTTGTTTAATATCTGTTCACACCCACTGGGCATTCTGTTGTAACTGACATTCAGGCATATGCAGAGAGCTTGTACTTGTTGTTTTATGGCCCTGTATATGAATTAGGTGTCATTATTTTTTCTGGTTTGGTGAAATATGTTTGGTGAACTTCATTTTTATACTATTTTTGCTTTCAGAAATGAGAAAGGGTCCCGTGGTTGCATTCAGAATTGATGCAGTACTTCTCATCAGTAACTCTATGTTGTGGATTCGTCGGACCTGTGGATCCTTTCAAAGGAGCGTGTTACTGCCAACGAGGCTATGGTGAGTAACTAGATTGCTACGGCAATCAGCTGAAGCCTTACATTAATAATTTATTTGAAAATTATGCACATCGGACAGGCCAGTTCCATGTGACAACACAACCCTGCCTAAACCAGTCTGGAATCTAACTCCTTCAAATCCTTCTTTTTCCTCTTAATTTTGTGCCTTACTCCTAACAATCTTGCCACCAAGCAATCTTATTTTAAAGTTTTTTTTTTTACAATGTCTTACAATGCTTATTTTACAATAACCACAAAAGATCCTTAAGTCTAAATGCGTAGACTCACTCTTAATAAATAATATAGATTATATATCTGCTTCATCAAGGAACCAGATGTCCTCAGTACTTTTATATAGTAAAATGCAAACATACAATGTGGAGATTCTTCCAATCCTTGAGAACGGTTCTAAATAAAAGTGTATGTTACCCGTCCACAAGGGGTTAAATGATGGTGGCCATGCGTCCTTGTGCTTGCTGCTTTTGCTTTTCTTAGCTGAGAGCAAAATGCAACCAACTTTTTGGTGTTACTTCTGTAAACAGGTGCATAAATTCCACCATCTCCTAACAATTGTTTCAGTAAGAAATATAGTAGCATGAGTCTTAAAATGGAGAAGCAGATCGACAGTTATGTATATGTACATATATTTAAAGATAAATCAATGTAGATAGCTTTCGGGAACTTGATCAGTTCCCCTTTTCAATCAAAGTTGAGGTTTTCATCCAGTTACGCATGTGAAAACTTTTGTGGGGGGTCTGTTTTTGAGTTAAATTTACAGCAGTAATTATGAAGACCTATTGCCATCTAAAAATTTTGTCTTAAAATTGTCATAGCTTGGAGCAGTCCTCATCATTAATGTTTTTTCTGCAATTTTTTGCGATGGTTAAACTTGAAGTAATTTCCTTTTTTTGCCTTCGGTAAGTTACTTATATAAAAATAATATTTTTATAATAATAACATTTTTATAGTAAAAATGATCAGAGCCACCCCTCCTCCCCTTGGATGTATGGCAGAAACAGAATGAGATTCCCATTATTGGGCGGAACCAGTCACCTGGGTAATGCTTCAAAGTTTACATCAGGGCATTGTATTATGCAAGTTATGGCAGTTTACGTTATCCTGTTTACTATTTGCAGATGACCTCTTACTTGTCGTTGGTTTACTCGACTGTGGCAAGATGGATGGACGCCTAGAAACAGGCCTTCTGTTAGCAACTTATGGTTGAAGTAAGCTTTCTTGATTAAACACAGTTGTGTTTTCAATGTTCTCTAGTTAGTTATAACATCACATGGATTCCCTCACTTGTATAATTTCTGGATGAATCAAAAGTAAGCTGAATCATATGTAAAAGGCAGTTTGGGAGATATCATTGTAACTTTAGGTGGTCTGAATGTCCATCCTCAGTTAGACTAAAAGCAATATATTTAGCCTGTTAAAATGCTGCAATAGATATAATTGTTAATGAAACAGTAAATAAAACCGTGGTTATTGAATCAAATAAGTAAAAAGTAAGAGACATTTTGTTTGAATATGCTATTCTAAGCCAGATTATTTGATGACAAGGCAGGGAAGCCATGGTTCAAAGGTTGATAGGCTCTAATCTTTCGAAGCATAGGCTTTGTGGTCACTAAGTAACTGGAGTTAGGTATTTTTAGATAACCCAGGGAGAGGGGGTACAATCATGCAAGTAATCTTTAAGGTTTTGAATGTATTTCAGTAATTACATGAAAATGTCTTTAGTACATTTTTAAACTGAATTTTCAGTTAAACGTCAACCCCCTCTAAAACACATTAAAAAAATAATTGGATCATTGCATACAAATATGGCAATAAGAGATTTCTGCCGCTTTCCGTAAATTTGTGTTGATGTTTTTCAAGGGACAAACTCAATTCTTGAAAACTTTTTTTGAGATAGTGCGCAGTATATTTGCTTCATTTTTAGAATGAGAGAATTGTCGCAGTATATTTGCTCCATTTTTAGAATGAGAGAATTATTTTGGAACAGTTTAATAACTGAATTTCTGCAATGCCATCAGCCTTGTATTTACTTGCTCTGCAAAGTAAGATAGTCCTGATGCACTGACCAGCACTTTTTTCGTTCATGTTTCTGTAAAATTGCTGAATGGTTTTCAGTCTTATTAGTTTGAGATGATGTTTTGTTAAGAGTTGAGCGTACCATTGCCATGTCTTTCACTATTATTATTATCATCATTATTATTATTATTATATTATTATTATTGAAAAGGATGGCTGTATTGTGCGAATTTATCTTATACAGGATCTGTTCTGGTTTCCGTGCAATTCACTTTTCAGCCTCAGCGATGTTGGTCAGGAACTGGCCAATATTCATATTGGGAAAAGGATAGTGTGTGGAACGTGGGAAGTCTTTTATCGAAATATTCAGTCAGAAATCCGTGGAATCTTTCGTGGTTGGGATTCAGGTTCCTCTACTTCAGGTTGTGGTACCTACCACACGAAGGAATCCACAGATTTCTGTTTATTTCAGTAAAAGACTTCCCACATTCCACACACACTCCTTTTTCCAATATGCATATTGGCCAGTTGCTGACCAACATCGCTGAGCCTGAAAAGTGAATTACAAGGAAACAAGAAAGGATCCTGTATAAGATAAATTTGCACAATACAGCCATCCTTTTCAATAAGACCTGTTTAAGAGAGGGTCTATTTCCTTCATATTATTATTATTTTTCAGAAGATGAATCATATTCACATGGCATAAGCCCACAGGTGCCATTGACTTGAAATTCAGGCTTCCAAAGAATATTTTGGTGTTCATTAGAAAGAAGGTAAAAGGAAATACAGAAAGTATAGACCACTTATTGAAAAAAAAA
This sequence comes from Macrobrachium rosenbergii, assembly GCF_040412425.1. NCBI lineage: Eukaryota > Metazoa > Arthropoda > Malacostraca > Decapoda > Palaemonidae > Macrobrachium > Macrobrachium rosenbergii. Next base: position 117,994,890 of record NC_089752.1, on the reverse strand, counting down.
TTAACAAATTCAGAGTTGATTGTTATTCAAGTTAATTGTTATTTTTTTGTACATTCGTCTTGTTGTTGATTTGAGTTCTAAATTTAATCAAAGTTGCTCTCTTAGTTATGTTCAAATATGGACATTCTTTCTCTGCAAGTTTGCATAATAAAGTGAACGGCCTTCCTATTTCCATGTGAATGGTTGCCTAGTGTGAAGAATGGTATCAAAGTGAAATTTATGCTTAATTAAACTTCAACTTTGAGATTTGAATGCACTAAATTTTGCAGATCTCCATCCATGAAGAACCAACCGACAAAAATGTCTCTAAGATGTTTTTATTTTCAAGACTGAAGTTTTTCAACCTTAATCAAGTGGATACAGTTTCCTCTGAAAACTCTGCAGACTAGGAACAACTGCAGGGACTGCTTCTAATGTTGCTCGCTGTGGAGTTGAACATAAGAATGTGTATGCATAGAAGCTTTTACGTAGAATTATGGATTAGCTAGAAATGATTTTGACATGACCCAGAGAAGGGTTGAAATCAGGGTTCCAAAGCATAGAGATACACCGGGGGGCCTTTCTACTTTCATTTTCAGTACAATTACGAAATTCATTCCATGGTTATTTGGCAACTAGCCTATTCAGTTTGGCTTAGGACCCAAGTTTAAAATTTCACATCTTATCTGAATGGAAAGTATTTATAGTAAATTTTGCACTCTCTTAAAATGTTTCAATATGCCGAGTAAGTTGTGACCTGCATTCAACTCTCAAAATCAAATGTATCTTTCGTGGTTCTCCAACTTTCAATCCAACAGTGTGTATAGAGGATCAGAAACAAATGTGAAATCTTCATTTTCTGTTAATCCAGTTATATTTTGAAGGAGTTGCAACTTATTAAGTGAGGTCTGATATAGTGAGAGTTAATGTCAATGCAGTGTTTGGTTCAGGTAGTCATATTAATAATACTAAACATTGAAACCATTGATTTAATTCTGATAAGTGTACAAGTTGAAGAGGGTGGTCTACTTAACTTTATACTCAGTTCTTGTTGAAATTAGATATATTAATTGTAATCAGTTTTTTATTGCTTTACAAACATAGTTTAATATTGAATGAACCTGTGTTCTGCAAATGCTAGATATTGTCATATACCCTGCATGATATGTCACTAATTATGGATATAGTATTTGATGTAAAATTGGGAATCGTTATTGTAGTATAGTTATAAATTTAATTTTGTACCAAGGTTGATTTTTTGCAGCTATTTACCAGATAGCAGTCTTGAACTGCTCATGTACTTGACCTAAAACCATTTGAGGTCACATGGCATGTTTTTCACATTGGTTTTTGTTCAGCTTAAGATGCAGACTTACAAATAAGTATATTCATATTTTCATTTAACTCCAGTTAAAGTGAGTGGTGGTATTCTTATTTAAATGTAAAGCTTTACATGACAAGAGAGAGGCTGTATTTAGCTTTTTACTTTCTCACCCTCAACCTGTAAAACATTCTAGCCTCCTTCACTCCCGTGGCAAATCGGAAATGGCCTTTTTTTTAATATATACAGTATTTTGTATTTGCTCGGTCTTTGTATGGTTATCAAGTTGTCTGGAGAATAATTGACCTCAATTTGTGGGATTTTGTTTCTACTAGGCGTATGGTCATGTAGAATAGTAATTTAGTAATTGTTGTACATGGAGAATTGCATGGGTAAGAAAGTTTGTACATGTGGATCTTGAATTAAAAGTCTTCAGCTTTACCATGTTTTGTGTGTTTGTGGGTGATAAGTTTCTTTTCCGTTAACTGCTTCATGAAACCGCGTACTCTTCTGGGATCCCCTAGATCAGTGGTTCTCAACGTGGGGGGCATCAGCAATTTCCAGGGGAGTCACGGGCGCTAGGGAAAATTTTAAAATTACCCAGTTATATTTGTTATTCCCTTAACAAGAGTGAGGAACTAATATTCAGAAGTGTCTGCTACTCTAGTTAGACTCTTTGGGCTTACCATGTTTTGTAATTATTTGCCTCCCTCCCTATCCCTCGAAACCCCTTCTCTATCTTTTTTCATTTTCCTTTAAATCTGGGAGGGAATTTTACTCATAGATGCAAGGAGGCTGTGGAAGGGGTGTGGTGTTAAAAAGGTTGAGAACCAATGCCGTCAATCCAAAGTATGAGGCTGATTAATTCTATTGCTATTGAATTTTTTTTTTTTTTCTAAGGTGAAGACAGGTCAGAGTGATCAGGGTGATTTTTTTTGAGGCTCAATCCAGACTCTCCAACAGGTCTCTTATTCATATGTTAGAGTTTTATTGAATAAGTTGCTCTTTTATGTCATAATGCCTTTGACATAGTGCCTTCAGTTTTGTAAGTCTTTGTCTTTTTTTCTTTTTTGCATCTTTTAACTTCTTTGGTAACTTCCTAGCTCGGTGCTTAGTCCTTAAAAATCTTGTAGCTTATGTAGCCTGTGTAGGCCTAGTTCTTGTCTCCCAAGTCTTTAGGTGGTAGATTAAGCTTGGCCTATCTCCTGGATTTCAATGAGTGTTTTTCTTTTACTTAAACTAGGCCTAAACACATCCAAAACAAAGTCTTAATGACCCTTTGCTTGTGAGTCTACTCAGTGGACATTTATCCTTCAGTCAAGTTAACAACATTCAGGACATCCTTTAACGACTGGTAGTATATGGCGAGAAGTAAGGGAACCCACTTAATGCGATCTAATATGGGCAATTGGATTGCTGTAGTAATAGATAAACACCCTTTTTACCCTTTTTTACCACTTCTTGTTGTCATGCAAATAAACTTCCACAAGACAGTTACTCTTTCGTGCTGTTTCATGTGGAATCTATACCAACTTTTTTTTCACATTCATCTAAACATTCTTTTGGGCAGTTTTCTTGATTTTTTTTAGGTCTTTTTTCCGATATTTTTTCGTGCTTAGGTGCCATCTACATAAGGTAACATAAAGCTTGTATTTTCCTCTGTTTCATTACTGAGTCTTATCTAATGGCACTAAGTTTTCTCAGCTGAAACTTGTTCAAAAAGTGGCAGAAAAAATACAGCACTTGCTACGTCAGTTTTACGTGGAGAAATTTTGTTCACTGACACTTACTTTCCCCTCTGTTATCAGGCGTTAGGTTTCTCGTGCCGTTATGGATTTTTCCTTATTGACGTTGAATTCCCTTCAGAAATTGTGTACAGTTAAGTGGATCCTGTTTGCAGAATGCCTTATGCAGACCATAAAATATAGAGGTAAAGGCTCTCTGCTGCAGGTCCTTTGGTCCCTAGCTGTGTTGCTTTCTGCTATTTGCTCTACATCCAATCCATTTGGTCTCTTCCTGTCTAGCTGTCATAGTTTCTTCAACTATTTTACCTTGTTGGAACCCACCTATAGGATGAGGAAGCTTGGACTGTGGTATGAACTTTGACGGTTTGATTCCCATTGTAAATTCCAAGACTGTGCCTAGGATGCCTTTGAGGGGAAACCTGCATATACAGACGCTCTTCTACTTATAAACGAGTTACGTTCTGAACAGATGTTCGTATCTTGATTTGTTCATAAGTCCAACTTGATATACTTACAGTCAATACGTACCGTATTATTTTTTTCTTACTAAAACACAATACTGTACTAGTACTGTGCTGTATTTTACAGAGCACTTATTAATATGAATGATAGTATAAAACCTAAATACATTAAGGAAATTATGATAATACAGTAAATTACAGTTTTATTTACAATCACAGTTCGTATCTCCAAAAGTTCGTGAGTTGAAAGTTCGTAAGTACAGTAGAGGCGCGTCTGTATATATGGCAGTAAGTAAGGGAGCCTACTTGCATGCAATCCTATTTGGGCAAATTGGATTCCTGTAGTAATAGATGAAGAGCCTTTTTACCATTTTTCACCTCTTCTTGTTGTCATGCAAATAAACTACCAGAAGACAGTTTCCCTCTTGTGCTGTTTCATATGAAATTTATGCCCTTTATTTTTTTTACTCTAACAGTCTTTGTATGTGCCTTGTAGTACAGGACTTCTTTCTCTCCTTATGTTGAGAGATTTATGCAAGCAATTCTTATTTATTTTTCACCTGCTGCGGAAAACAGATCCTTTAGATGGGCCTTTAGAGGGGAAATTGTCACCCAGTAGTCCCTGTAAACTGCATTTTAATAATACAGTCGACCCTGGTATTCGCAGAGGATGTGTATCACAATCCCCAGTGAATAGTTAAAATCTGCAAACACTTAAAACCCCTCTAAAAATTCATATACCCGACTATTTTAATAGTTTTATCACAAAAAGTGAATTTAATCATGAAAATATGAAAATTCAGTAATTTTAGTGAATATTTCTCAGTAAAAAATACCGCAAATAGGCAAATTTTCCGTGAATCGTTGAGTCCACGAATCCAGATTGAATAGGCAGTGGCAGGGGCGTTCCTAGACATTTTGGGGCCCGGGGGGCACAGTCCCATTTGGGACCCCTCTGATGGGGTGGAGCCTTTATTGTGAAGCAGAGACCAAAGCAGCTGGGTGGGTGGGGGGGGAAATTTTTTAGAACATGAGCAATTGTAGGATCATTTTAAAGGCACTTGTAAATGCAAATTTCAGAAATCCTGTCATAGCAGCAATGGTTAAATTTAGCATTTTGGGGCTTTTTGGGTGATTTCAAACAGGTCCAAATTAACATGGCCACTCATGGGGTCGTAAACATTTTTTAATTTAATATAATTTCTCTCTCTCTTCTCTCTCTCTAATCTCTCTAGATCTCTAATGAATTCTCTCTCTCTCTCTATTTTCTCTCTCTCTTCCAGCTGAAGGAAATTGGTAAAATCATACTTGAGTGACTGTGATGTTGGATGTCCTTTGTGGAGAAGATAAGTTTACCTGTATCAAGAAAATGTGTAAAATAGTTCAGATGTTTATTATATTTTTTTATTGCACTTAAGGTTATGTGACTGAAATATTTATGGGTTTGTAAAAATTGTAAGTGCTACATTTGACTTTTTTTTTTTAAATAAAATTTCTTGTGTTTTATTTTTTGGTAATGTTATTATGAATGATGTTTCTCTCTCTCTCTCTCTCTCTCTCTCTCTCTCTCTCTCTCTCTCTCTCTCTCTCTCTCTCTCCATATCAGAACAAACCTGTTATCTGAAGAAAAGCCTTTATTGTCATTTTCAAGCAGAGTCTCCAAGTTTGTGGGTGTTGTTCTGTGTAGGTGGTACAAACCGTTTATGTAGTATAAGGACAGACCAAATATGGGGAAAATCTAAGTCATACAGAAGTGGAGAGATGTCTCGCAAGGAGGTACGACTCCCATTCCTTTACCCCGGTGGTTTTTAACCTGTTTTGGCAGTGACCCGAAATCTGGTCCAAGTTAACCAGCTTGAGAGTGAAGTTTTGAATAGGGTGGGGTTGCAGGAAAGGTGAATAGCATCCCATTGAAGAGTCGTCCATACCTCCTATGTAAGCCTGGGATTTTCTTAGCAATATGTAGCGTAGTCATTCTTCCCTTAGGGTGCATAAGTAACAAGTCATATAAGTGCAATGATTTGAACATAAGAAATGAGTCTTTGAAAGTTTGTTATTGTATTTTGTTCACATGCTGGTAGTGTGTGGTTATTTGGGTTGATACAGTTGTAAATATGCAGTCTTGTGCAATTGTGGTAACAGTGATATGTTGGTTGTTAATTTTGTACCAAGTGTTGAGCATTTTTAGCTCTGTTGCTTTTCATGACCTTTTTTGTGATAGCTGTAATCGGTGGAGTTTTTGTTTGCTTGGGAAGAGATCAAACCTGATGTGTCCTTTTGAAAGTCTGTCTGCTGAATCCTCCCCAAGTGGTACTAACTCATATCTTCATCCCAGCCATCAAATGCACCTTTTCTTTCAAGATTTCCAATCCATGTTATTCCATTCATTTTGCCATCAGATCATCCGTCTCTAACCTTTAGACATATCCAGATGAGAAGTCTTGACCTTTCTGTGTATTTAAGTACACTTGTGCATCCCATCTCAATCACTTCGTAGTCTCTAGATGGTCTGGTTAAACTACTAAATGGAGAAATTCATAATCCACATTGGAAGGTGGTAAGGCTTCACCTCAGCTTTTAGACTTATGCTAGAATATTTCCTCTTTTTCAAGACTCATACTTCTGCATTGGCTTTCTCTCTCTATGCCTTACGCCACCCTGATATCTTTAGATATCGTCCAGGAATCTTTTATTTTCACTGTAACATATACTATCTGCTTCTGTTCTATCTGTTTTTTGTATCAGTCCTGTTTTAGCCGTTGCTCACCATACCCATCTGCAGTCTCTCTTGTAATTATTGTATGCCGTCACGTGTGGTTACAGTGTACACTTAACGGTGTTTATACTTAAAGTCTTCCTTTTTAAACGACACTTGCCATACCTACTTCTTTCCCTGACTTCCATTTTGTCTATATTTTGTACATAAATTGGCTTCTTGGAAATGACATCATCGTTTGTGCCAATGGGTCCTTTCATCCCCTAGATGCACCCACATTTTAGCCTTTACTTAACATTCATTCTCACTCCTGTCTTCACTCTTGCTCTCCAACCAGCCCAACTTCCTCCTTTCACTTCCTCAGTCCCTGAATGAATGGAAGTGCTTGGCTTTAAAGCCAAATTTACGTCATATAACTATGATAACTTTTTCTGATTGCAGAGTTGCCCTGCAATGTACAGTGCATTGTTTTCAGTGTTTGAACCATAATGGAGGTTTCTGTCTCTTATCGGTGAGGCATTCTAAATCGTTCATGAATTGCTGAGTTTATACTGATGTAATTTCCACTGTCCTGGTGTTTATTTTCCACTTGTAGACTGACAATGGCTCTCCTGCCTAACTAGTCTTCCTCCTTACCATGAACAGTTGGTTTTCATCTGCGTTGCTAATTCTGCTTCCGTTATTTTGTCTTTTCGATCTTGCATCTACAAGGTTTTTTACATCAGCATTTGCTGCTTCCAATGGTATGCACACCATTTTAGGCCTTAGTTTTGGTTTATTTTGTTGGCTGATTTTGAGTATGTATGGCCTTCTGTGATCTCATGTTACAACTTTTCAGTTTAATCTCCCATAATTTCCATTTTATACACATTTCTGATTACTTCATCCATTTCATCCATCCATCCACGAATATTCTTTGGCGCCTGCCGCCTCAATTTCATTCTATCTTACCTCATGAATACCAGGTTCGACCGTACACTGGACCAGCTTCGTCCAATAATTCTTTGCTAGTGGCGCTCACAACCTCTTGGATAATGTTGTACCTTAACTCCATTTATGACCCAATAAACTTCAGTCACCGTAAATATTTGTATGACTAAGTCTTCAATGTCTCGACTTTCTTGCAAAACTCGCAGCTCGCCCAGCAGTACTGTTGTCGAAGTCTGATATTCCTTTTCCTTTATGTCAGGACATTCCTCTTTTGAATTCAGGTTTTGCCTAAACTCCTTAACTTCTGACATGTGCTGTATCCTCTCTTCATCCTTTACAGAGCTTTCCTAGAGTCTGTGACTTCTGCTCGGCTGTTAATATTTGGGTCTTTGGTCTTAATTTTTCCTGGACATGCCCCTGTAGGATCATTTCAGTGGTTTGACTTAATGTACACTTGTTTTTAATGCAGCTGTACTCCTTTGAACTTGTCCCAGTTCCTTTGTCATAATTCATAGAAAATCATTTTGTTTCATTCTGGTGACTTGTGTTTTGTCAACAGCATACATAGCATCCATGGCATGGTGTCTTTACTGTGAGGTCATTTTTCCAGGTATTTTGTGGGAGATCCATCATTACCATCATCTCTGTTCTGTGTGGTTTATCAAGTCATTCGTCTTTCATATTGCTTGTAGGAGTCCAGGTGTGTTATATGGCCTGTCCACACTAGCGGGCATGCCCGTGGGCCACTTCCAGCTGTTTATATTTTCTCTCGCTTCTGAAGCATTGTTACCAGACAATGGTATCGTTCTGGCTCCATACTTAGTCGGTCAGTATAGAGGAACGGGTTATGCGAACAGTGTTTGCCAGTTGGGCAGTGCCTGCTAGTGTGGACAGGGCCATTTGTCACATGTTGGAAAGTCTCCCTTCATAATTTAGTGTCAGAAGGAATCTTTTGTTCTTGGGATTCTTGCGGAAGATTGAATCTGAAAGCTACAGGAGTTGATGTGTCTGCTCACACGTGGCCTTCTGTTGCATGGTGTGCAAGCAACTTTTTTTTTTTTTTAAACTTAGTGCCCAGTTACCCTTTCAAATTTGGATTCAGAACTTGGTCTCTGCGTGAATGAACAATAAGGGCCTTTGTGAAATAATTTGGTTTTGGTGTGTGAAAGTTTTCATTTATCTAAAAGTAAGATGTTTCACTTTGTGTAATGTTGCAAAGGCTCTCTCTCTCTCTCTCTCTCTCTCTCTCTCTCTCTCTCTCTCTCTCTCTCTCTCTCTCTCTCTCTCTCTCTCTCTCTCTCATGAAAGTTCATTCTACTACTGTAAAAATTCTCTCTCTCTCCCCCTCTATAGTAATACCAGGTACAAAGAAGTAAAATAAGGCCACACAGAAGTCACAGATGACCTTTTTTCAAAACGGCACTTGAAGGTGTATAAAACTGAACAAAATGATCGTACAGAAAGGACGATCAAACTTGAACAATACCCAAAAGGTATGGTTGAAATGAAAGTGCTCGTATAGTGAGAGATAGCTTGTAGAAAATTAAGTTATAAGTGTTTTTACTCAGGCCAAAGCAAAAGGTTCAAGAGTACCAGATTGAGCATAAAGACTCGGCCCAAGTGATGCCTACATTAGGCATTACTTGAGCTTCGGCCCCCAGCTGCAACCTCATTCGTTCCTTTTACTCTACCTCCGTTCATGTTCTCTTCCATCTTACTTTCCACCCTCTCCTAACGATTCATTGTGCATCTGCTGTGAGGTTTTCCTCTTGTTACACCTTTCAAACCTTTTACTGTCAATTTCCGTTTCAGCGCTGAATGGCCTTAGTGCTTGGCTGTGGCCTAAATACTATATTCAATTCAATTACCAATACAGGTGAGAAATGGTCCGTGAATAATCACATGAAACTTATGAATTCAAGAGAAAAGATGGTTAAGAAATATATATACCATGAAACTTTGATATAGGTATCTGGCCATTTAGAATGTTTCCGAAGACGTAAGTTTAAACAATGACGTCAGGTTGTGACGTCATACCATTCACAAAAAAAGGTGATGTCATTGATGACGTTATAAAGCTGTGACGTCATTGATAAGTATTCCGTACTGTGGCGTCATAGATTTGCCTCCACAGGAAAGGTGACGTCATTAATAACTGTACCATACCAAAAGCAATGGTTATGACGTCATTAATGCAATTCTTGTACGGTTGTGACGTCATTTGTGTAGATATTTCAAGGTAGTGACGAATTAATGACGTAAACCAAAGATTGTGACGTCATACATCAGCGAATGTCATAGGTGTGTAAACCACATGACGTCATCAGACTTCATTGTTGGAAGTCAATGATGACGTCATAGATGTATCGTATAGATCGTAAATAAAAGCCATTGAAAAACCTTACGGTATTTTATTCAAGTCCCATAAAAAAATTTTCATATTAAAAGGAGGTTACTCGTGATAATAAAAGAGAAAATTATTTTTTTTAATTCCTTGGAGCCAGCATTGCAATGCCCCTAAGGAGGGGGAGGGGGGAAGAGTGCCCTCAGCTGGAGGGCATAAAAACCAGTCTAGGTCACTACCAACTTTGAAACCAACCCCAAAAAGAGCTGTTTTCTAAGCTGACAGCTGATTGGTCGAGATGGGTAAAGCCTTGTAAGCTTTCCTTGTGGCTTCCAAGATGTATATGCATGTTTTCTATGTCGATAGTAAAGGTTGTTAGACTATTTGAAATTGTCAGTGAATGATGATAAGTACAGAGAGCCCAATGTGATCGTGGTAAAGTTTAGCACTAAGGCAAACCTAGATCTATACTCACATTCATGGCTGTAGCTTCGTACCTTAGACAATGATTGATCGATTGACGTCGTAGCGTCTTCATGAAACATGGCGTGGAAACCTTGTAGGCTCATACGACCAGAATTTCGTTCCCCAAAGCATACAATTGGCCCACCACCCAAAAAATTTTCTAAGTCTGGTTCCCCTATAGGCAACTCTCGGAGAACTCTACGGAACGCAAACGTACATTCTGGTATTGTGGTCTCCGCTTTTGCTGAGATTTCGAAACCAAATGGGTTTCTCTCGAGTCTTTTTAGTAGAAAATGGGTCTTAGTATATGAGTTAAACATCACAGAAAACAGGGGAACAAGAAACAAAAGACGGCGACGATGTTATAGCTATTATCTTGACTTAGACCTATAAAGGTTAATCTACTCGTCAATATTCACTGATAAGGCTATTTTATCCTCATTTTCATTGATATTTATACATAAAAATGCCATAATTCTTTTTAATAAGGATTTGACTAAAATAACTTCGTACATTGTAAGGGCTTCACACAGCCAATTCCTCGGCATCTTCCAACATTTTGACGACAAATCTGCCATCAGTTCGTCAATATTGGTGACAAGATTTAAGTCTAATCATGTTTATAAACGTGGAAGACTTAAGTTTATCACAAATATTGCCATTTTGATGTCAAATCTGACGGCGAAACGCTAAAATATGCCAGAATTAAGCTCCTGTTACACCCCGATGTAGAAATGCTGTATAGGAGTGACTCCAAATTAGCAGATTATTTTCTATTATTCTCATTTAGCTGAATTTTTTAATGCTGAATTGATCAATTTCACTTAAAACTTTTGTCATTAGGTTTCTTTCTTTAAAATAAACTTTCCTGGCTAACCTTTTCCACGCGGATTCGATGATATAATACATTTAATTATAACTTGTAAAACACCAATTTCCATGATTTGAAGGCCCATATTTTTATACCAGAGAAATATTACACATTAAATAATTTTGCTTATATTTACGTATTTTTACAGCATTTGTTGCTGATTAGTTTCAAACTTTATTCAAGATCATACATCTGCTACAATTGACATTAATTGAAAATTTAGCTGCATTTTTAATTATTTCAATCGCAAATTTTTACGCTTAGCCTTTTAACCTAAGCAAAAGAATTACAGGAATTTTATAAGTAAACCAAACAAAAAGCTAATTAACTTTATTTTACTTCAAAATTACAAGTCATCCTCCAGTCTTTTGTTACAACAAAAGCGATTAATTATACCAAGACACACACAGACTCCCCAAAAGCAGACAAGTGACCCAAACCCCTTCAGGTGGAACAAGCGCGCCTTGAGGCACTCCCCCCTTCCCAAAAATACCACCACTTCGTCTTACAGGCATAATACCACCATTCAATGTAAGTGATTGAGTCAGGTAAATGGTCGGAGACGTGCAAAGCTAATGTCCTCCTGTCCCGTTCTTCCTCCCCCAGCAGGACAGCAGGTCGGACTAACGTCAACCTTCACCGTACACGTGGACCACCAGGCCAGTTTAGGTTCTGTGTGATACGCCTTGCAAAAATCCATCCCATTGCCAGGTCGTTAGGGAGAAAAGTTTGCACCATTGACGTATTTAGGGAGGAATGTCCAACGCCTGATTTGGGACATTCCTCTGGGTGTGTTTTGTAATTGAGGTGTCTCATCAAATTTTTCAGCTTCGTTTTTACAACTTTTTAAAGCTGTTACTGTATACTGATCACCAGAACAGGACTGATTATTTTTAAGCGTCATTTTACATTGCCCACCAAATAAAAGATTTTTAAAGTCCCTGCTTTTGGATATCAGAATAGGGCCCCATGGCTAAAATTTGCCTAGAAACTAAAAATTCTGTTCAGTATTGAAAGTGAAAAGTGCAATTGCATGTTACTCACAAGAAAAGCCCTACACATTAAAATCACTGTTTCATACTAAAACAGAAAATTTTTATTGATCTCACCAATAGAGGGCCACAGAATAATGGGCATCGCCTTTCAAACGGTGCCCTGTAGGCATTACTCAAGGTTCTTTGCAGCATCCCTTCGGCCCCTAGCTGCAACACCTTTCATTCCTTTTACTGTACCTCCTTTCATATTCTCTTTCTTCCACCTTGCTATCCACCCTCTCCTAACAATTGTTTTCTAGTGCAACTGCGAGGTTTTCCTCCTGTTACGCCTTTCAAACCTTTCTATTCTCAATACCCCTTCCAGCGCTGAATGACCTCGTGGGTCCCAGAGCGAGGCCTTTGGCCAAAATTCTATATTCTATTCCATTCCAAGTCAATTATGCCCAATTGTCTGTTAGTTATGACTAATTACCGATACTCATTCCTGTTTCATTAACTAATTATGCATTTCCCAGGTTTCTGAATTGCTAATTCTTGACGATACAGTCACCTTTATATAAAAAATATCCTAAAGAATGCTAAACCTCTATTCTTGGGAATCCTATTATGCAAAATCTACACCACAAATTAACAGACTTCCTGAAGGCAAAACATACAAAGTAACAGACTTCCTGAAGGCAAAACAATTACAAATTAAAAGAATTCCTGAATGCAAAACACTACATATTTAACAGACTTCCTGAAGGCAAAATACTACCAATTTAACAGACTTCCTGAATGCAAAACACTACAAATTGGCAAAACACTACGAATTCAACAGACTTCCTGAAGGCAAAACAACTACAAATTAAGAGACTTCCTGAGGGCAAAACCCTATTAACAGACTTCCAAAAGGCAAAACCCTACAAATTAACAGACTTCCTGAAGGCAAAACAACTACAAGTTAACAGACTTCCAAAAGGCAACACACCACAAATTAACAGACTTCCTGAAGACAAAACAACTACAAATTAACAGACTTCCGGAAGGCAAAACTACTACAAATTGACAGACTTCCTGAAGGCAAAACCCTACAAATTAACAGACTTCCTAAAGGCAAAACCCTACAAATTTAAGCGACTTCCTGAAGGCAAAACACAACAAATTAACAGACTTCCTGAAGGCAAAACCCTACAAATTAACAGACTTCCTGAACAAATAACGCTACAAATTAACAGACTTCCTGAAGGCAAAGCACCACAAATTTAACAGACTTCCTGAAGGCAAAACACCACAAATTTAACAGACTTCCTGAAGGCAAAACCCTACAAATTAACAGACCTCCTTAAGGCAAAACACTACAAATTTAACAGACTTCCTGAAGGCAGAACCCTACAAATTAACAGACTTCCTTAAGGCAAAACACTACAAATTAACAGACTTCCTGAAGGCAAAACACTACAAATTAACAGAATTCCAAAAGGCAAAACCCTACAAATTAACAGACTTCCTAAAGGCAAAACCCTACAAATTTAAGAGACTTCCTGAAGACAAAACACTACAAATTTAATATACTTCCTGAAGGCAAAACCCTACAAATTAACAGACTTCCGTAAGGCAAAACCCTACAAATTAACAGACTTCCCGAACAAATAACGCTACAAATTAACAGACTTCCTGAAGGCAAAGCACCACAAATTTAACAGACTTCCTGAAGGCAAAACACCACAAATTTAACAGACTTCCTGAAGGCAAAACCCTACAAATTAACAGACCTCCTTAAGGCAAAACACTACAAATTTAACAGACTTCCTGAAGGCAAAACACTACAAATTAACAGACTTCCTGAAGGCAAAACACTACAAATTAACAGACTTCCTGAAGGCAAAACACTACAAATTAACAGAATTCCAAAAGGCAAAACCCTACAAATTAACAGACTTCCTAAAAGGCAAAACCCTACAAATTTAAGAGACTTCCTGAAGACAAAACACTACAAATTTAATATACTTCCTGAAGGCAAAACCCTACAAATTAACAGACTTCCGTAAGGCAAAACCCTACAAATTAACAGACTTCCCGAACAAATAACGCTACAAATTAACAGACTTCCTGAAGGCAAAGCACCACAAATTTAACAGACTTCCTGAAGGCAAAACACTACAAATTTAACAGACTTCCTGAAGGCAAACCCTACAAATTAACAGACCTCCTTAAGGCAAAACACTACAAATTTAACAGACTTCCTGAAGGCAGAACCCTACAAATTAACAGACTTCCTTAAGGCAAAACACTACAAATTAACAGACTTCCTGAAGGCAAAACACTACAAATTAACAGAATTCCAAAAGGCAAAACACTACAAATTAACAGACTTCCTTAAGGCAAAACCCTACAAATTAACAGACTTCCTGAAGGCAAAATCCTACAAATTAACAGACTCCTGAAGGCAAAACCCTACAAATTAACAGACTTCCTGAACAAATAATGCTATAAATTAACAGACTTCCTGAAGGCAAAACACTACAAATTAACAGACTTCATGAGGGCAAAACAACCACAAATTAATAGACTTCCTGAAGGTAAAACACTACAAATTAACAGACTTTTTGAAGGCAAAACAATTACAAATTAAAAGAATTCCTGAATGCAAAACACTACAAATTAACAGACTTCCTGAAGGCATATCATTACAGATTTAACAGACTTCCTGAATGCAAAACTCTACAGATTTAACAGACTTCCTGAAGGCAAAACACTACAAATTTAACAGACTTCCTGAGAGCAAACACTACAAATTACCAGACTTCCTGAGGGCAAAATAACCACAAATTAACAGACTTCCTGAGGGCAAAATAACCACAAATTAACAGACTTCCTGAGGGCAAAATAACCACAAATTAACAGACTTCCTGAAGGCAAAACACTACAAATTAACAGACTTTCTGAGGGCAAAACCACCACAAATTAACAGACTTCCTGAAGGCAACACACTATAAATTAACATACGACTTCGTGAAGGCAAAACACTACAAATTAACAGACTTCCTGAAGGAAAAACACTACAAATTAACAGACTTCCTGAAGGCAAAACACTGCAAATTAACAGACTTCATGAAGGAAAAACAACTACAAATTAACAGACTCCCTGAAGGCAAAACACTACAAATTAACAGACTACCTGAAGACAAAACACAAATTAACAAACTTCCTGAAGGCAAAACAACTACACTAACAGACTACATGAAAGAAAAAGCAATGTACAGATATTTTAAATAAAAACCTACCACACACTAACCACAATTACTTTAGGGAGAATATCACATTTCCTGAATGCTAAAGTTTAGAAAGAAGACTTTCTGAAAGCAAATTATCATGAAGAATCAGACTTTCTCAGACTAAGTTTCGCAGATGAATTGGCTTTCTAAAGGTAAAAGTATCATACGGTAACTTCCAAGTGCAAAAGTTTCTCAAACTAGTTTCACAGATCAATCGATTTTCTAAAAGTGAAAGTATCACAGAGTGACCAACTTCCTGAATGCAAAACTACTACAGAAACTTCAACCAGAACCTCAGACAGTGAAATGTGAAAGTGTCAAACCAAAACACTTTCTAAAAGCCAAAACTATCATAAATTAATGCAACAGACTTCTAAAAACAAAATGAAATGTGAAAGTATCACAGAATAACAGACTTTCTAAAACCAAAACTATCATAAGCTAACACAAAAGACTTTCTAAACACCAAAGCCTACCAGAAGCGGGGACTTCCTGAATCCCAACTGATCTTGAACCAACATTTTTCCTGAATCCAGAACTTGTTTCAAGCACCATCAAACATATCCTGTGCTTTAAACCTTGTATCACGTGTTCAGATGATAATGAATTCTGAATCTGTCATAGTGCATCAGAAATACAGTCCAGAATTATCACAAGCAAAGCCTGGAGCCTAAATTCCACTGTCAATAAAATGCTAGGTTATCACAGACATTCACTAGCTAAATCTCCAACACAGCATAAATTTTTTTTTACACCTTTAACCATCACAAGGTAGACAATAACAAGCTTTGCTGTGTACTAAAATTGACTATTACAAAACTACGCAAACATTAAGCACAACTATTAACATCTATCAAACTCGTTATTAACATTTATCAAACTCGTTTTCAGCATTATAATCGCCAAACTTCGAACTATATCAGATTCCAAAACTTAATACACTGAATCCTAAAGCTTCACGAGCAAGGACTGGACTGAACCACAAACAATCATCATAAAAAGTACTTATTTAATCCTACACCACATATCTCCAGTAAGCCTCCTGAATGGCATTACTATTTCAACATTCAGAAAACCTCTACACAAATCCACTGACATCTAGAAAGGTAAGCTGCATATCAATATAAAACCCAGGAAATTTTTAACACTGTCTTGAGTTACCCAAGATCAGGTATGCTAATTTTAAAATCAACTGACGTTCTAGTGACTTCTCAAGGTACCATGACTCAGCAAGACTTGCCAAGACCAATATTGGAGCAATGAAAAGGCCACACCAATTATAAACCTGAATATCCACATCATGATAAAATAAAATGTCGCATCACATATTCTCCCAACAACAAAATGCTCCAGGACAGTTCTGTACCAACATTACACAAGTATCTCACATCAGACACATGCATCTCCAATTTTGGGAGCCAATGCATAGCTCAGTAAACCTATGCAACACTTTTTTCAATTTCTATAAACATTCAGAAGACACTCTGTGAACACCTAAAGCCACTTAACCATTACAATCTGACGTAAACATTTCAAAAATTGGTAATGAATATTGTTGTAACTTCTGTACGGAAATGACTACTAGCTTCTCAATATCATCTGATTCGTCTAAATCCTGACCAAAATTTTCGTGGGAATACTTTCTTGCATAGCATCTGATTCACCTAAATCTTACCAAGCTTTTCACTGGGATATTTTCATGTGAATTAAGCCTTGCATTAGAAAGGTAAACTAAAAATGAGGTCAGCTTTCCCACTGCATGATAGGGAAAACGTTTGTTATCAAGTCCATATTTTTGCATTCAGTCAAGTCTAGATTATTACCTCACATAGCCTCAAAATCCCAACATGCCTTTTGGCGAGGTATTTGGTGATACTGTTAGAACCTTTCCAATACAAAAAGGTCACACTGATATACATTACACTTGTCAACAAGCTTAGTTTCTGTCAGTATTATGCCAAAGACCTCCATAAACATTCCTCTAAGAAGTCTAGACATTACCTCACACAGCCTCATAATCCCAACATGCCTTTTGGCAAGGCATTAGGTGAGAGTATTAGAACCTTTCCAGTATAAAAAGGTCACACTGATACACATTACACTTGTCAGCAAGCTTAGTTTGTCAGTATTATGCCAAAGACCTCCTTACACATTCCTCTAGGATTAAACCAAACACACACACCCGATTTTGTCTAATTCTCTGACGATGTTATGAACTTTGTTAGGTTTCTCACACAGACTTCTAAACATTGGCAGTTGTAGTATTTATCCCTTCTTTATTTCAAGTACACGAATGTAATGTCAACCCTAAGACGTGGAGGTGTTTGAGCCCCCAGCTGGTACCCCCTTTTGGGAAGAAGGAATGTGTCCAAATTGTAATTAACAGTTTTGTCGTATACTTGACTGCAAGGATAACTTTTGGCTTTCCAAATGATCTGATAAACTTACTTTATATTCTTAGAGACAACTCTTTATTCTTTATAAATTGATTGAAACTTTATATCTTTTAAAATAAGATTGAGGAATATTTTCGTGTAAACTACTGTTTAAAAAATCAGTCTTATACATCTGCAAACATTTTTTTAAAAATTTCTGCCCAAGAAAATTATGCTTTACAAGTTATATTTTCCCCCATATTACATCACCAATTTGACACAAACTCAGCCAGGAAATGATATTTCAAATAACAGAATCTAATAATGAAAAATATATAAGTAAAATGTGACAGTTCAGAATAAAAACAAATTCCCCAAAAATGAGAATTTTTCTTGGATAATAATCGAAGATTTTGAAGTCATTCATATACAGTATTTTGACCTCTAACAATTTTAGTAGTCAATTATCTATTAAAAAAAATGGCCATTCTTATATATAAATATCACTGAAGACATTAAAATAACCCTGTCCACAAATATTTAAAAATAAATTCATACACAGCTCTAAGGACAGAACACTGTCTGCTACAGAGTCAACAAACTGTAAATGGTTAAAACGTTCGAGAGAATATATATAAACATCATAACCACAAATCTTTTGCTTAATTATTTCTCTGTCTTCTATGAGACTTACTTAAAACAATACCCAAGTTCTGTAACTAGACACAGGAGACAATCCGGTAAGAAATCTAAACAAAAACGAAAAAACATAGACAAAATGTATGTTGTACACATCCCGTAAACTCTCTAACAAGTTACCCATAGAGACACTGGACTTTTAAAAGTTTAGTTTTGGTGGGTCATCATATGCTTCGGGGAACAATATTCTGGTTGTTAAGACTACAATGTCTTCAGGCCATGTTTCATTTAAGACGATACACGTCAGCCAACACAAAATTTGCCCAAGATACGAAACTACATCCATAAATGTTACCATAGACCTACGCTTTGTCTTAGTATTCAACCTTACCACACTCACATTGGGCTCTCTGTACATAACATCATTCATTGACAATTTAAAACAGTCTAACAACCTTTACTAACAACATAAAAAACATACATATACATCTTGGAAGCCACAAGGAAAGCATAACAAGTCTTTACCCATCTCGACCAATCAGGTGAAAGCTTAGAAAACAGCTCTTTTTGGGGTCGGTTTCAAAGTTGGTAGTGACCTAGACTGGTTTTTATGGCCTCCAGCTGAGGGCACTCTTCCCCCCTCCCCCTCCTTCTTAGGGGCACTGCAATGCTGACCCCAAGGAGGCCTTTATTTTAAAATTCTTTCCAGTTTTGTGTATACAGTGTTTAAATATACATACAGTAGTTTATATACATATATATGAGGACTTCTGTACTCCAGCTTACGTCCCTTAACAATGAGCAAAAACTCCTTGTTTACAGGTTACAGGCTACAGGTTTACAGGTGAATGTTTAAAAAATTGTTATTTATAGAGACTGCTCCAGTTCTCACTTTGTACATTAACCAGAAAAAGCCTTCCACTCAAACATTAAGACAAGATACAATCCCTAACTTGATCACATTACATAACATAACCTTCCTTAAACATAACAAAAAAACTCCAGAACTCACTTAAAGGAAGTGGTGACAAAAAAAAACTATCTTTACATTCAGAGATTTACTTGATTTTCATACCTGAACAATCCTAAGATCCAAATATCTAAAATCATGTACAACTAAACTCCTATAAGAGCTTGAAGGGTCAAGTTTAGAGTATAAATTGAAGGCTTGAACCGAATTGAATTGAATATAGAATTTAGGCTAAAGGCCAAAGGAAGTAAGAAACTTAAGTGTGAAAAAGGTTAAGAGTGAAGTACTTAATCCCAGAGGATGTCGTGGAACTGGATCTTCAAAAGTTCAAGCGAAGATGCAATGCATTACTACCCTAATGCTATTCTCCTTATATTTTAATATATTTTTTATCTATTTATTAATTCGTCTTTCCTTTCTGTATTTCCCTTTACCTTCTCTGACTTCCTAACGAACACCATATTCTTTGGAAGCTTAAATTTCAAGTCAGTGGCCCCTTTAGTGGACTTGCTCCACATGAATAGGGTTCATCTTCCGAATAATAATAATAAAAATAACTTGTGAAGTTTAAGTGTATTTAGTGTAAGAACGTAAGCGTGAAAATGGTTAAGAGTGAGGTACTTAATCCCTGTGTCTGGAAGCAATTGCTAAGACTCCTTGGTGTGTGTGTGTGTGTGCAATGATTCTTCAGAAGACCATGTCAAGACTTCGGGAAAGCAAAGACTGGATATATATATATATATATATATATATATATAGAGAGAGAGAGAGAG
Source organism: Macrobrachium rosenbergii (assembly GCF_040412425.1). NCBI lineage: Eukaryota > Metazoa > Arthropoda > Malacostraca > Decapoda > Palaemonidae > Macrobrachium > Macrobrachium rosenbergii. Next base: position 117,975,049 of record NC_089752.1, on the reverse strand, counting down.
AGAGAGAGAGAGAGAGAGAGAGAGAGAGAGAGAGAGAGAGAGAGACTTCCTGTAAACAGTGTGTGCAGATATTATTATTATCATTATTATATTATTATACAGAAGATAATCCCTTATTCACATGGAACAAATCTACAGGGCCCACTGACTGGAAATTAAAGATTTCAAAGAATATTATGGTGTCCATTTGCAAGAAGTCAAAAGATGATAGGAAATACAGAAAGAGATCAGTTATTAGGAAAGATAAATTAATAAGCTAATAAAACATTGTGAAAAAGTGTGAAATTCTTTCACTTCCAGTTTACCGAGTAGTGCTGTTAAATCTCAAGTGTTTCTATGTAACGGCTCTCTTGAACAGGAGACTGAAGATAAACCCCTTGAGGGTGTATTGTGTATTTTTAAGTATATAAAGGGGGAAATCTAGTCAGATAATTCAGAAGTAAGGCCAATGTCTGTTATTTCTGTAGCTAAGAACAAAAAAAATGTCTACTTCAGATTCCTGCCAAAGTTGGTGAATTAAGAACAAAGTTTAAGTTATTTAAATCAATTTAGCTAAATCTCCCTCTTTTATATCAAGTTTCTGTAGCTAAGAACATTCTATATCAAGTTTCTGTAGCTAAGAACATTCTATATCAAGTTTCTGTAGCTAAGAACATTCTATATTAAGTTTCTGTAGCTAAGAACATTCTACAGTATATCAAGTTTCTGTAGCTAAGAACATTCTATATTAAGTTTCTGTAGCTAGGAGCATTCTACAGTACATCAAGTTTCTGTAGCTAAGAACATTCTATATAAAGTTTCTTTAGCTAAGAACATTCTTTATCAAGTTTCTGTAGCTAAGAAGATTCTATATAAAGTTTCTTTAGCTAAGAACATTCTTTATCAAGTTTCTGTAGCTAAGAAGATTCTATATCAAGTTTCTGTGGCTAAGAACATTCTATATCAAGTTTCTGTAGCTAAGAACATTCTGTATTAAGTTTCTATAGCTAAGAACATTCTGTATAAAGTTTCTGTAGCTAAGAACATTCTATATCAAGTTTCTGTTGCTAAGAACATTCTATATCAAGTTTCTGTAGCTAAGAACATCCTATATCAAATTTCTGTAGCCAAGAACATTCTATATCAAGTTTCTGTGGCTAAGAAAATTCTTTATCAAGTTTCTGTAGCTAAGAACATTCTTTATCAAGTTTCTGTAGCCAAGAACATTCTATATTAAGTTTCTGTAGCTAAGAACATTCTATATCAAGTTTCTGTAGCTAAGAACATTCTATATCAAGTTTCTAAACCTAAGAACATTCTATATCAAGTTTCTGTAGCTAAGAACATTCTATATTAAGTTTCTGTAGCTAAGACATTCTATATTAAGTTTCTGTAGCTAAGAACGTTGCCAAAAAAAAGTACTGTATCTCAGGTTCCTGTGAATGTTGGCCATAGGGACAAAATTATGACAAATCTTACCAAACCTAGATTAAAATGTCTACACGTTACACCATATCTAAAGAGACATTGGATATCGTTTTAATTTTCTTGAAATGTTTCGGTGCCACTATAGACTTTTTTTCCAGTAGTTTTTAAGGCTAGATTTTTCTTTCCTAGATAAATGAAGGCTTAAGACTTGATGAGAACTAAGCAGTAAGCTGAAATACAGAAGTCTGTACAATATAACATCAATTACAAAATTTGGTATTACAATAATTCTTCCCATTATTCAAATTTTAAAAAGTTAAAAGTTATAACACTAACAGTTTTTAAAAATAACTGAACTGAATCTTGATCAATTTAGTATTACAATAATTTTTCCAGATATAAAAATTCTAAAAAGTTCAAATTTTAACAATAAGTTTTAGCAATAACTGAACTGAATCTAGATAAATTATAATTTTTTTTCCATTATTAGAATTTTTAAATTAAAAATTTTCTAATAACAACGGTTAAGTGAATCTTGATCTGATCAATTTAAACTCAATGGGAAGTCTGTGCAACAACTGACACTAAGTAAATAAATATATGAAAAATAAATACATTAACCTAAATTTATCTCCATATATCGAGACACTATTCTGCCCTAAAATGGAAAACTGCAGTATCTGCAAAATTTTCGAAATTGAGATATGCCACCTATTGGCCTCGTGAAACATAAAATGCACAGTTTACTGTAGTTTCAGAATGATTCTTCAATGCTTTATTTAGGGGGTCCCATTTGCGGTATATCTGCAAAATCAGTAGTAAGGCAAGGGAGTATCTACCATTTTTCTCAGTTTTGTATTTTTGCAGATAATGCAGTCTTCCATTTTGGGGCAGTATTGCACCTGAGATTCTGAAATTTTACGAAAAATAACTAAAAAAAATAGCAAAAATGATGTTCTCAGACAATTTACGTTAATCTGACAAGGTTCCCTTGCTGTTCAAACTGACATCAAACTGATAAGAATTATTACTGAAAAATTATGGAATACTGAAGCGTTTTAAGACGATAGCCCACAGCACTGGTAGGAAATTCAATAGAAAACTAAGCATCCTGTATGAAAATTATTTGACAGCTAGTAGCACTAGTAGGAAATTCAATTGAAAACTATGTATCCTGAAGTAGGCCCATTGTTGTATTAAACTTATCTGATAGCTAGTAGAACCAGTAGGATATTCAACTGAAAACTACGTATCCTGAAGTAGGCCTATAGCTGTATGAAATTTGATAGCTAGTAGCACTAGTAGGAAATTCAATTGCAAACAGTGTCCTGCAGTAGGCCTTTAGCTGCATTAAACTTATGTGACATTGAAGAAAAAGCTACTTGATGGCTAGCAGCATCGCTAGGAAAGTCATCTGAAAACTAAGTATCCTGAAGTAGGCCCATAGCTGTATTAAACTTAGAAGATATTTAAGTCTAAGCTACTTGATGGCTAGTAGCATTACTAGGAAAGTCATCTGAAAACTAAGTATCCTAAAGTAGGTCTATAGCTGTATTAAACTTGTGTGACTCTTGAAGTCTAAGCTACTTGATGGCTAGTAGCATTGCTAGGAAATTCAACCGAAAACCAAGTATCCTCAAGTAGGCCTATAGCTGTATTTAATTTACAGGACATTTAAGTAATAAATTGATGTGTCATGAAGCATGGAAAATAGCTAATATTCAATAAAAAAATCTAAATTATCTATGTATCTGGAGCACTGACCAACTTATAACTGCTAGATTCAAGCAAAGGCAGAACTATGTATCCTGTATCATACGTAACCACTTGAAAGCTGTTATTAGGATTACAAAATTTATGTACAGTGAAAAACCTATGTATCTATGTATCCTAATACATACTGATATGAGACTAAGATTTATTAATTTACATTGAAAATCCTAATGCATCTATGTATCCTAATACATATTTATATGAGACTAAGATTGAGTCATTTACATTGAAAATCCTAATGTATGTATCCTAATACATATTGATATGAGACTAAGATTGAGTAATTTACATTGAAAATCCTAATGTATCTATATATCCTAATACATATTTGAGCTGTCAGCTGTCATATTGCTTATTATTATTATTATTTTTTTTTTAGCTTGAGCCATGTTAAGGCAGCCGTCTTCTCTCGTTCATTCTTTTGAACTTGAATTGTTTCTTTGTTGAGGAGAAAGTTCTTGTGTGTTATCTTGCTGTTGTTGTTGTTGTTCTACTTTCTTTGTAATATCACGCAAACAAAATGCTCCAGCTTTTATCTAATTTCCCTGCAAGGAAAAAAAATTATATATAGAAAGCACATAACTGAAAAATGGACTTAGAAAACTATTAGCCTAAACTTTCCTCCTACTGAATGGATCGAGTTATACTCTCTCTCTCTCTACTAATCGAATATTAGACCCTTACATTTTTTATTCATGTCATCTGTGAAAACAAACGTTTGGCTGAAATTTTGAAATTCCAAATTTGGAACAAATTATTTCCAGCTCAAAGAAAAATTGGAGGGTTCATGCAACGGACTAGTGTGCAATAGGCTATCTTGCTCAATTTCTAAGCTTTATTATGGACACAATACCTACCATTTTACTAAAAACTAGATCAGTGAAGAAAAAATTAATTATATTCCTATGCTTTATGGTTAATTTTGGATCCATTGTGCATAAGCCACATGATTCTTTAGCATTCAGTAGCTTAATTGTGCATAAGCCACATGCTTCTTTAGCATTCAGTAGCCTGATTGTGCATAAGCCACATTATTCTTTAGCATTCAGTAGCTTAGTTGTGCATAAGCCACATGCTTCTTTCGCATTCAGTAGCTTAACTGTGCATAAGCCACATGATTCTTCAGCATTCAGTAGCTTAATTGTGCATAAGCCACATGCTTCTTTAGCATTCAGTAGCTTAACTGTGCATAAGCCACATGATTCTTTAGCATTCAGTAGCCTGATTGTGCATAAGCCACATGCCGCTTTTAGCATTCAGTAGCTTAAAAAAAAAACAAGAAGTGATAAACTTCCTTACCATTCCGGAGTAGCCTAACTGGCCATGATATTATGATATGGTCTAGGAAAATCTTGACATAATAATTGCTCTGTCGTAGATCAGATGCTATCAATCAGTCAAAACGCCCAGAGACCTGAAAAACAAGATATTTATTAATATATATTGATAATTATACCTAGTGCAGTATTTAGGGGCTAAAATTCTGAATAAATAACGCAGCAAGTCTATGCAGTGAATTGATAAGCCTAGGCCTATGTGTCTGTCCTTACAAGAATAATCTGGAATACCAGTATGCCTAATACTGCTGTATCTAGAATCGGTCAAAACGCAAAGGGACCTAAGAAACAAATTTTTTTTATTATTAATATACTGATAATTAAACATAGTAGAGTATCTGGGCGCTAAACATCTCGACAGGTAATGCAACAAGTCTACGTAGTGAGTTGATAGGCCTAGACCTAAGTTCCTGTCCTTACAGGTATACTCTAGAGAACTTTATCTAGTTGTCATGATACGCTTTGAACTCTAGATTTCTTTTATATCTGAAATGCAATATATAATATATATGTGTATACAATATATATATATATATATATATATATATATATATATATATATATATATATATATATATATATATATATATATATATATATATATATATATATATATATATATATATATATATATATATATATATATATATATATATATAAAAGATTATGCAACTAGTGAGTGAACCTACCTTGGTTCCACTGGCTCTTGATTCCACTGGTTCCTGGTCCTGATCCAGATTCCACTGGTTCCTGGTCCTGATCCAGATTCCACTAGTTCCTGATACCGATTCCACTAGTCCCTGGTCACACTAGTCCCTGGTTCCACTAGTCCCTGGTTCCACTAGTCCCTGGTTCCACTAGTCCCTGGTCACACTAGTCCCTGGTCACACTAGTCCCTGGTTCCACTAGTCCCTAATCCAACTAGTCCCTGGTCCCACTAGTCCTTGGTTTTACTAGTACTTGGTTTTACTAGTCCTTGGTTTTACTAGTCCTTGGTTTTACTAGTCCCTGGTCTCACTTGTCCCTGGTCTCACTTGTCCCTGGTTCCACTAGTCCCTAATCCTACTAGTCCCTGGTTCCACTAGTCCCTGGTCCTACTAGCCCCTGGTCTTTCTAGTCCTTGGTTCCACTAGTCCATGGTTTCACTAGTCCCTAATCCTAGTAGTCCCTGGTCCCACTAGCCCCTGGTCTTACTAGTCCCTGGTTCCACGAGTCCCGGGTCCTACTAGTCCCTGGTTCCACTAGTCCCTAATCCTTTCAGTCCCTGGTCCCACTAGTCCCTGGTTCCACTGGTCCATAATCCTACTATCCCTGGTCCCACTAGCCCAAGATTCCACTAATCCCTAGTCTCACTTGTACCTAGTTCCACTCGTCCATGGTCTCACTTGTCCCTGGTTCCACTAGTCCCTAGTCACACTAGTCCCTGGTCTTACTAGTACCGGGTTCCATTGGTCCCTGGTCAAACTATTCCTTGGTCCCTGGTTCCACTGGTTCCTCTGAACCTTGGTTCCACTGGTCCTTGGTTCCTCCATTTCCTGGTTCCTTGTTCCACTGGTTCAGTTCCACCAGTCCTTGGTTCCACTAATTCCTTGTTCCATTGGTTCCTGGTTTCAATTGCCTTTGGTTCCACTGGTCCATGGTGCCACCAGTCCTTCGTTCCAGTAATTCCTGGTTCCATTGGTTCCTGGTTTCAATTGTCGTTGGTTCCACTAATTCCTGGTTCCAATTGTCTTTGGTTCCAGTAATTCCTGGTTCCATTGGTTCCTGGTTTCAACTGTCTTTGGTTCCACGTCCCCGTCATAACAATTCTAATTGAAGTCTTATCAGTGCATCTACAAAGCCGATTTGACACAACCCAGTTCGTCTCTACGCAAACAATTTAAACAATAAGAATATTTTCTAATAAATGTTTTCTGTAATTTCTTCAAACAATCACGATTGTTTATCAAAACTGTTTAATATGAATTGTACAAATCGCTTTTACAACCAGTTCGAAGCTTGCTTTTTACCATTCTCGTAAATTAATGTAAATATTTCTAGCTTTTAGCTCTTAAATTCATAATTTCTTGACTCTAATATAAATATCGTATCAAGATTGATTAATTATGGCCATATGTATAAATGCATAAATATATTTATATATATTACAACTATATTTAAGTTAAAATAACTCAAAATCTAGTAGGCCTACTTTTTACAAGTCTCGTACATTAACTATTAATTTTTTTTTTAGCTTTTTACTGTCAATTAATTTCTCGTGATTCTGATATAATTGTTAATTTTCCTAACTCTTTACTGTTAAATTAATATTTCGTGATTCTAATATAATTGTTAATTTTCCTAACTTTTAACTGATAAATTAATAATCTCATGATTCTAATATAATTGTTAATTTTCCTAACTTTTAACTGTTAGATTAATAATCTCATGATTCTAATATAATTGTTAATTTTCCTAACTTTTTACTGTTAAATCAACAATTTCGTGATTCTAATATAACTTAATTTTCCTAACTTTTTACTGTTAAATTAATATCTCGTGATTCTAATATAATTGTTAATTTTCCTAACTTTTCACTGTGGCAATTCTATATATTAGCTCCGCGCCTTTTTTTACTTTTTCAACTGATTTTTTTTCTACACTTTTTGGGGTTCTGGTACTGGCGGCGCATCTGTTTGTTGTCGGCCAAATGGAATGTCCCTTCGCCGTGTTTAGTATTGGCCGGGGGGGGGGGCGGCGGGTTACCCCATACGTTAACAAGTTATTGCACTTGCTGGACGAGATATGAACCGTTCGAAACAGACGTACCCGTACTCTGTCTTGTGAAGATCGGGTATGGAAACCCCTTGTTGGATGGACTTCAGGGGTTGATTACAGGTTAATTACACGCGAGCGCCAAAAATTAAAGGTAAATTCATATTTAGCAACCAAAAAACTACAGAAAAAGTCAAGTTATAGTGCCGTCGCCGCCGCGGAGCTACTATATAGCTCTACCGAATCACGAGATATTAATTTAAGTCCTCCATCAAAAAACTTTTTTTTTTTACCGATTTATCAAAATGCTCTATATGCAAATTTAGCTTTATGATAAAGGAATGTAACGGATTTGTTTACGAGAAGTGACGTTTGATCAGCAGTCAAAATTCTTATTTACTTATTTCACTGAGTTGTGTCAAATCGGATTTTTGGTTGTAGTGAAACGACACAATTCAAGATGGATGGCTGTTAGCTCTTGAAACGAGATGTCTGTAAATAAATACAAAATGACCGATAATAATAATAATAATAATAATAATAATAATAATAATAATAATAATAATAATAATAATAATAATAATAATAATAATAATAATAATGTAAGTTAATATAAGTATGATTGCATCACCGTAACTTAAGCTCACTTAAAATACCGTATAAGTAGTGAGTATTCATTTCAAAATATCGTAGACAATGAGTACCGTATATACTTTTTCCATGGTAAACACCTTTGGAGAATATTAATATCATATTTACTTACCTTACCTATGTCAAAGATATATATATATATATATATATATATATATATATATATATATATATATATATATATATATATATATCACGAATACTTATAATAAAAATCATCACATCAATGCCACTGATATTCAGTTATTTACCTGCCACAAAAAATTCGAATACTGAATCACTTCACGCCAAATTTCCCTCTCCGAAAAGTAATATATCATAAAAACTAAAACCCTTTGGTTAATAGAAGCACTTACGAGTTGAATAACATTAAATAAAATTGAATTTTTGGAAATATTCAATAGATTTTAGCCATGAACACTAAAACACGTCCGCCTCGTCTCAGGTATGAAAGGTAAACTGACGTTTCCGCCCAAAAGTTCTCTTCAAGTTACCTGTTGAGTTAACTACGTATTGGGTGATTCTCTTAAAAACTACCATTAGTGAGACTAGTGCAGTACGGCTTGAGAGAGAGAGAGAGAGAGAGAGAGAGAGAGAGAGAGAGAGAGAGAGAGAGAGAGAGAGACACGATAAATTTGAGAAAATATAGAGATACTAAGACGTGTGGGGAGAGATTGATTGATTATGGCTGCTAAATCTTGACTTATGGAGAGAGAGAGAGAGAGAGAGAGAGAGAGAGAGAGAGAGAGAGAGAGAGAGAGAGAGAGGCTTAGATCCTTTATATATATATATATATATATATATATATATATATATATATATATATATATATAAAATACCATAGCTTTAACAGTCAACATCTTTAAGATTATAATCTCTTTATGTGAAAGATTGGGTGTCTAACATTTATGTTAAAGGAGTAATCTGTTTCCCCTGGGCGGTCCTGGCTTAAGAGAGCATCAGAATGAAGAGGTTTCCACACCCGTCACGCCTGACCTGTATAGCTTCCTCATTTATATTATCTCTTGAAATAATTGTCTTTCACCTGATTTATTTTCTTCATAAAAAAGAGTTATTCGATGTCATAGTCTTTGTTCTTGTGGCTTTTTCAGCAGCAGTAATTTTGGATGTCTTCTTCCAACACCTTTTTAAAAGTCTGTAGTATCCCTGATTTATAGAAATTCCCAAGAGCTGTATTTAATCTTCTGCCTGCTTTATACACCATCAATCGATTAATTTGCTTTCATTCCACCCAGAGAGCCCTTTAGCAATGAGTCTGCAAAGGCAACAAATCTCTGTAGAAAGCGAAAATTACTTGAATGCGAAGTGAAAAAGCTTAAACCTTTCCCGAATGAGTCGAAATAACAGTTTTTCTTACTTCCTGAGTTAATGCAGCGTAGTGTGGAAAGTGACACCAATTTCAGTAAAAACTATATTGTAAAATTTATACAGTTAATGGCAGATAACTAATAACCATTCATTACACTCAGAGAAGGCAGCCTGGAATGTCATTTTTTAGAGCTCACCTCAGTGCTGCAAAATCAAGGAAACTCAGCCCTTTTACAACACACAGTTTAACAATCCAGATTTTGCCACACTACTAAAGGTTCAATCAGTCGTGGTTCTTAATACAATCACTGTATTGTTGTGTCACGCAAAATGTTGTCACTTCCAATGTCAATTTGTTGAAAAAAGGCCTTGAAACAAATTAGGTTCCTAAGAATTGTACATAACAGTAACACTGACCTTGAATGTTCCCAACAAAACTGGTTATTGCGTCAATTTTGTTCAAATTATTCATTAGACCCATAAATTAAATATTTAAATTTATATTTAATATTAAGGAAATCTTCTGAGAAAATCAGTATTTGGCTGAAATAATGAAAAGTAGCACAAATTATTCCCATTTATCCATGAAAGCTTGGAAGACTTAAGCAACAGATCTCTGTGCATAAACCATAAGCTTTTTAGTATTGACTGGGTAAAAAAAAGTAATAAACACTACCTTACCATTCAGCTGTTTTGTCGTGGATTGGACGTGATCAGTTACCTACAAAATGCCCCAGAGACCTGAAAAGCAGAGAGATTCTTTATCAATACATTCTTTGTCGAATTTGACCCTAACGAAGGTATAAGTAAAGTACAGTATTTTGAGGCTCAAAACATCGAAAAATAACCCAGCAAGTCTGTGCAATGAATTGATAGACTTGTACCCAAGTGCTATGGAGAGCTCCAGTTCTCCCTCCCTTTCAATACCACACTGTAACATTCCATTTCCTCCCTTCCATTCCTAAATCAAACTGGAATAATCCAGTTCCCTTCTTCCCTTCCTAAACCACACTGGACATCTCCAGTGCCCTCCTCCCTTCATAAGCCACTCAGGAAAATTCCAGATCTTTCCTCCCCTTCCTAAAGCACTCTAGAAAATTCAAGTTTCTTCCTACCTTCTTCAACAACTCCGGAATATTTTTGGTCATTCCTTCCCTTCCTATTTAGTTAAAATTGTCTTTAACCTCTTTAGAACTCAGCTCTGTTCTATATCTGAGGCAAATATAGTTAAATATCTACCTATGCTTGCTGCCTTTGATGGAAGAACCAGGCGCTACCCCGCCTTAGGGGTGAATGGAATGTGGTTTTATAGGAATTTCGTTCTGTGCAAATGTTAAGTAGAGGCGACTGTCCTATGATCGATTTACCATTTTTATACAGACTATATACTTAAGAAATAACTACAATGTACAGTTTCTGACCCTGGTCGCGTCTATATGACCTAAAATGGCATTTCTGGTTCAAAGTTTAGACCTCAGTCCTCAGCAGATCTTATTAAACTATTCTCATCACAATATATATATATATATATATATATATATATATATATATATATATATATATATATATATATATATATATATATATATATATATATATATATATATATATATATAAACCTTTCAGTACCTTCAGCCTTGTTATTGCAAAATTGACATGAATATTTTACTAAACATAAATATAAATAATTGCATTCATATCCACCCTTGAATTGTCGACAGATTAGTGGGCTTATTTCTAAAGATTATCTGCCTGGTTCCTGGTTCGTGATTCCTGGTCCATGGTTCCTGGTACTCAATCCCTGGTCCCTGGTCCCCTTATCCTGGACCCTGACTCCCGTTTTCTGGGTCCTGGTTCTTGGTTCTTGATTCCTGGTTCTTTGTCTTTGCTTCCTGATTCCTGGTTCTTGATCTCTGGTTCCTGGTCATGGCCTGGTCCTGGGCCCTGGTCATGGTTCCTGGTCCCTGGTACTTGGTCCCTAGTTCCTGGTTTTTGGTTCCTGGTCCATGGTTCATGATTCCTGGTTCTTGGTTCGTGGTCCCTGGTTACTGGTTTGTGGTTACTGGTTCCTGGTTCTTGGTTCCTGGTCCATGGTTCCTGGTTCTTGACCCCTGGCTCCTGGTCCTGGTCCCTCGTTCCTTGTTCTTGGTCCACGGTTCCTGGTTCCTGGCCGTGGTTCGTGGTTCCTGGTCTATGTTTCTGATTTCTGGTACCTGGTTCATGGTTCCTGTTTCTTGGTTCCTTGTTCTTGGTCCACATTTCCTGGTCCCTGGTTGCTGGCTCCTGGTCCATGCTTTCTGATTCCTGGTTCACGGTCCATGGTTCCTGGTTCCTAGTCCCTGGTTTCTGGTCCTTGGTCCCTGATACCTGGTTCTAAGTCCTTGCCCCATGGTTCCTAGTTCTTGGTTCCTGGTTCTGGCCCTGGGTCCTAGTCCCTGGTTCCTGATTCCTGCTTTCTGCTCCATTATTCCTAGTTCCTGTCTCCTGGTCCCTTGTAACTGGTTCCTGGTTCCTACAGTCGTTTCGATACACCCAAATTTGCTTAAGCAAACCCTCAAATTTGATTGATTAAAAAAACATGAAATTTAATTAATAACAATGAAACAAAATTTTGGTGATTCAAATATCTCGCATCTTAATTCTCTGATAATTTCGCAATTCTAATTTGGTCAAAATATCCCAAGTATTTTTTTTTTAAATCTAAATGTGTAGGGAAATAATTATTTCGCGATTCTAATTTATTACGAAAAAAATGCTTAATATTAAAAAAAATTAACAATAAACTCGCCTTAATGGACCAAATAATATTTTCGGTTTACTGGGAGACATATCTTAGTTCTCTGGTAAGGGATTCAGCTGACAGGTTTACAGGGGAGAGAGAGAGAGAGAGAGAGAGAGAGAGAGAGAGAGAGAGAGAGAGAGAGAGAGAGAGAGAGAGAGAGAGAGAGAGAGAGAGAACCTTGACTTGTATCAAATCGAATTAATGGATATATTGAAACGACTTGAAGTGAACCGGCCTTAGGCCTATGTTTTTAGGCTTTCAAGCAAAGACGTGTCTGCAAAGGAAAAAAAAATAATCTACATTAATTCATTATATATAATCAATAATTTATCAGAATAGAAGGCCAACCGCTGGTACTTATGAGGTCATTCAGCGATGAAAGGAAAATTGAGAGCAAAAAGGTTTGAAAGGTGTAACGGGAGGAAAACCTCAAAGCAGTTGCACCATGAATCAATTGTTAGGAGAGGGTGGAAGGAAAGATGGAAGAAAGAATATGAAAGGAAGTACAGTAAAAGGAATAAAAGGGGTTGCAGCTTAGGGCCGAAGGCACACTGCAAAGAACATTAAGTAACGCCTTCAGTGCACCACGTGAGGTGCACTGGCGGCACGATCCCGCTACCAGGTATTTATTGACAATCATCCCATCGCTGGTTTCAAATTTCTCTTTATGACGTCACAGGAAAAATACCTAACTATCATTCAGTAATGTCTACTGCAACTGACAGTAATTATTATTATTACCAATCTCTGATATTAAATAAGAGCCTGATTTATCTCATAGTTCAGAATCTGCACACGACTGACATATTCTGACAGAATGGCAGGCAGTGTGTCATTTCCTTCATAAAATACAACTGATATTTTGGTGCTACTATAGTAGGCGGCTACCTACCTGTTTCTACACTGTTTGGCTTTGTTTAGTACTAGCCTCTCGGGGATCAAATGTCCTTAGCTAAGCCCATTTGATCACATTTGATCCCCAAGGGGCTAGTACTGAACAAGGCGAAACACATTATGGTCCCTTAGGTAGAAAGCCTACTATAGTAGCACCGATATTTTTAATGTCAATTGCGTTAAGATTTTGCAGCATTTATTTCAGCTACTCAATGCACTGGAGTGAAATTTTTTTTATATAACATTTCACATACCTCCATTAACGAACAGTTTTGACAAAGTCAGATTCCCTCACTTTTTAATTAAATTTTTAGGTACTTGAGAAAATTGATGCTATTTTTTTTTTCAGACGTCAGTATCTCTAGCTAATGATGAAAAATTCTGTCACCATTAATTTCATAGCTCATACCCTATATCCAAGCGCTTTTCCAGTTAAAACTCAAACCATGCAAGCGTATTCTCATACCAGGCCTATTTCAAAGTATTTTTCAAATTAATGGGAACTAATATTACTGTACTGACAATTTCAAATGAAGTCATCTAAGCAAGAGATCAGTAACTTTTGAATGCCATTAAGCAAATCTGTCCTTTTAAGAAAGCAATTGATTAGACGTGAGGCATACGTCGATTTAGAAGTAAAACCAACTAATTAACGGGTTAGGACACTTGAAGAGTAATTTCTGTCAAAAATTACATCAAGAAAAAAGGACAAACGACCTAGCATTAGTGTTGAAAAATTTTCATGACTTCAAAATTCAAAAGACTTTGAAACTGAGAGAGAGAGAGAGAGAGAGAGAGAGAGAGAGAGAGAGAGAGAGAGAGAGAGAGAGAGAGAGAGAGAGAGCCTATCAAATAAATCTTAATCTAATCCCGGTCAGAATCGAGAGAATCCCGGATTTTTTCTTCAAATCCCAGGCTAATAAAATAATAGGTGGGCGTGGCGGAGGCCTCCAGCTGTCAAACTTGTAAACAGCTGGTTCACGATAGATTGGGAAGCTTTCTCTTCGTTTCTGATTATTTTTATTTTTTAGACTTCAAAGGCGTCATTTCAGTTCCGTATTATCTATGCGATTTCCCTCACTTGAAAATTAGATTACTGGATAGGAATCATTGCCTGATCTACTTTTGCTTCTTTTAACGACCGGTTCCTCGTTTGATAAACACCTTCACTTGTTTTGAGTGTTGTATTTTTGCCTTATTAGTGTTTTTACATCACCGTGCAGGATTGAAAAGTGAAATCGGACAGATTCCCGAAAGCTCTCTGTAAAGATTCATTTTTCATCATGGGTACCCATACGTAACTGTGGAATTGTTTCTCCATAATCATTATTTTAAAAAAGCACCTATCAGACTTTTCAGTTTGGGGATTTAGAGCACAGTAAATCGAGATAGTTGGATCCTTGCCACATTGCTTGAAATAAATAAGGACCATCAAATATCGATTGTGTTGGTTTCAAGAGAACAGATGTCCACACCAGGCCTCTCACCCCTTCAGCACCTTGCTACACTTACAAAAAAACGTTCTGCTTGAACGCCCCAACGCAAATAGGTTTAAGAGTCTTAGAACTGTCGCAGAAATTTGAAAAGAATTCCAGCTCAGAAGGACTTCCCAGTCCACAAACATTTCTCGGAAAGTTAAGAGTTGAGATTCTGCGACCACTATACTTCTCTCAGTGGACATTTTAAAGCTAGCTAGTGGTTATTCGACCCCACAAAGCCTACAACATCAACAATATCCCTCAATAAAGAAATAAACACTACCTTGAAATGCCTTGTTCTTTACCGAAGTCCTCTCCTTCATCTCGTGGGCTTGTTTTACAGAAACGTTCATCTCTCTTCACGTTTACAACTACACTGAGTCTCCCAAAACAAGGACAGGAATTGCTTTGACCAATCAGAGGCCTACACCATAAACACTGTTTCTAACGCCTCCTTTTATTGGCTGAAATCTTTGGGTTTTGGTAAAGTGTCTTCGTAAACGATTCATTATTGGCTGGTGAGACGAAAACCCGTTTTCCGAAATTTCTATGAAGATTATTATTACCTCCAGTATTAAGTAAAAAAAGTTATTAACAGGTAAATTAATGGATATAGACACGCAAATAAAATAACTGGGACTCCTCTTAAAAACTCAATATAATAATGATTAGAATATGTAAATATTCAGCTTGTTAATCGTAAAATGAAAATTAGCCAGAAAATCTTTATTTCAGAAGGTCCAGCAAAAGATTGGATATGAAAGGCATCTAAATTTCTGCCATTGCAATGCAGTGGTCAGCCAGTGACTGCTGGGGGTTTGATGGGGCGTGGGGGCATGCCTAGGGACTTCACCTCTGGGGCATAATATATATATATATATATATATATATATATATATATATATATATATATATAGCAAATTAGCGCAAGTACCCTTTGATGTATGCTTGGTGAAAAGTTAGGATAAGCCAAGCCTGACCAGCTGATGTGATTAACGTGTCATTTTCTAGCATCAGGTTCAATACATTTGTATCTATTTATGTATTTATTTATTTACTTGTTAATTTATCAGTTTTACTAATAACTGCAAAAATGGCTGACTGGAGTCTCCGAGAAATAACCACATTAGCTGCCCATGCTTCTGGTCTAGTACCCCCCATTATCTTCCCTTTTTTTTTTTTGCTGCAATGGCTGTTCATCCTCATCAATAGAGGGTTCCACAGGTTGGGGATCAATGCTGGTGGTGCCACTGGCTTCAAAAACCGATGAGGGTGGGTTAGGTTGGGTTAGGACCTTTCAAAAGATTGAAGCGTCATTAACAAAATGAGCTATGGGAAAACTGCCATACGAACTGAAATAAGCATGTGAAGTCTTCGTAAAATAAAGTACTGAAGGCAATTTGGAATCCAATATGGCGTCCTCCCAAATGCTGAAGCAACTTGAATGGCGATTAGACACTTCCGTCCCAGCGATCATTGAACGGTGTACTGAACATTAATTGCGTATATATGTAATGTTTATCGAGATTACTCAAGATTTTAGTTGTAATCAGCACGATAAAACAACATTTTGTTGCCTTTAATCTTTCCTTTCTCTTCAACATCACTGTTTTCCTCATTCGTCTCGCCTATTGTGACTCGGCCTTGCTCAATAAAGACACCATTACCGAACTCTATTACCTTAAAGGACTCATTATCATTCCTATCACTATCATCTGAACATGAAACATTATCCAAAACAGCTCTACTTCTATCACAACCCATCAACCTATTAACTTTTTTTTGCACACTATTGGGGGACGGGCCGACTGCAACGCAAACTTCCATAGAATCTACGTTGTATAAACTCATTATGGATGGCATATTATCACTCTGTGATTAATAATACCGTCAATAATACCGATAAAGCGATTTTTTTTTTTACGAAGTTTTCTGAACGTCAAAGGGTTTCACAAAATTAGTAGTAGTAGTATTAGGAGATGGGGTTTTCCTTTGAAACGGCTCCCTTGCTCGTTGTACTCCTCCTTTGTTTGTTTGTGTTTAAGCTTATGCTTCTATAAAGCCATAATTATTTTACAAATTCTTTCCTAACAAACACTATGATTGGCCTCCAGCGTTATCCCCAAATAAACACAAATCTTTAAAACGGCTCTCCAGAAAAAATGGCGATTAGATTAACTGACCTGCCGCAAGGCAGTTATTTGTCATAACGTCTCTCCAGAAATATGATGAGCCTTAAAGGCGATAATTGACAATAATGGAGGCGGTGCATATCATTATTTGTAAAGCTACTTTTCGCTCGAATGTTACAGGAAAGGATTCTTGTTTAAACGCTAATTTCACTGGAAGCTGGACACAAAACTTTTCTCGAGTGGTAGATGTACTCAGTTACTGTAAAGCTAATACGATGCACTTGCAAGATTATTTAAAAGGCATGTGATCACTAATACGGCTCCAAAATTATCCAGCACTTTGTGTTTCGTCAAAGCGAACAAATGGAAATCAACTGGTTGTAAAGTGACCAATTTCAATCTAGGCCTAAGAAAAAACAAAGCAGAAACAAAGACCATATTAAAAACTAGGTCGAATCTTTTTGCCTGTTCATGTAAAGAATGGAGGAGGATTCACAGGAAACCTCCTGATATGTGGGTAGAATTCAGTCTTCGCTACTTATTATTGTCAACAGCCAAGCCAGATGTTATTTATGCGTATGAACACATAAAATAAGGACAAAATTACCACAGAAGATGGAACGGAATGGAATATAGAGTTTGGGCCAATGGCAAAGCACTGGGACCTTTGAGGTCATTCAGCGCTGAAACGGAAATTGAGAGTACGTAGGTTTGAAAGGTGTAACAGGAGGAAAACCTCACAGTTGCACTATAAATCAATTGTTAGGAGAGGGTGGGAATTAAGATGGAAGAAGAGAATATGAAAGGAGGTGCAGTAAAAGGAAAGAAAGGGGTTGCAGCTAGGGACTGAAGGCACAGGCTCTTGCTTGAAAATAAGGGGGGAAATTCCCCAACTAGGACGCAGAAAACTACACCACGAGATATCAAGGGCCCGAGTTTTGTCACGGAGAAATAATTGATTGAATATTTGTTTTTTGTGGAATTGCTTAAAATAAAAAAAAAAAAAGTTGATTGCCATGGGAACATAATTATTTGCTCTTAATAATCCAAATTAATTAAAATCTAGAATTCGTATATCAATATAACTCATTTTCATTCTTGACAATTTTAGACAGACATAGCCTGAATGTGAAGTCGAATCACAAGAAGGAATTCTTAAAACAATATTTTATTCAATACTTGTATATATATATATATATATATATATATATATATATATATATATATATATATATATATACATATACATACATATGTATATATATAATGTATATATATGTATGTATATACATATATATATACATATTTTATATATATGTATATATATATGTATGTGTATATATATATGTATGTGTATATATATATATATATATATATATATATATATATATATATATATATATATATATATATATATATATATATATAATATATACATATATATATATAATGTATTACCATTTGAATGATCTGTGGCTTGGCAGAGGATACTGTACAGTACTTGTACATAAAGGCAATTTTGAAAAACAAATAAAGGTTAAAACTAAAGTCTTGCAGTAACTGGCTTAAAGTGAATTTGTATTTTTACAGTTCTGTGTAAAGGATTTTCCAATAGTGCAAAAAATATCTTTCAGTTTTATGAGCAACAACTACAGTTACAGTTCGAGGGATCAGAAGAAGCAGTTCAGGTCAAAACAGGTGACATTTGTGTCAACTTCCCTTGAATCCCAAGTCATGATCGCATTATTATTATTATTATTCAGAAGAACCATATTCATATGGAGCAAGCCCACCAAAGGGGCCACTGACTTGAAATTCAAGCTTCCAAAGAATATGGTGTTCATCATTAGGAAGAAGAGAAGGTGAAGGGAAACGCAGAGAGAGAGATCTCACTTATTAGAAAGGAACAGTAAATCAATAAATAGATAAAAATGTACTAAAATGCAACGAGACTAACATTATGGTAGCAATTCATTGCATCTTCGCTTGGACTTCTGCAGTTCCAGATGCACGACATCCTCAGGGAGATTGTTCCGCAGTCCAACGGTGTAAGGAATAAAGGACCTCTTGAACTTATAGGTCTGTGAATATGTGGTTTAAATGGTGTCGAGTTATGAGTTGCAATGAAAGTATGACGATTGTTACCATTTGGGTTTAATTTTTGGATTCGGCCGTTATAATGACGAGATACCGACTCGTTCTTCTGGGTGAGAAAATGAGAGAAGAGGAGGAAGTGGTGAGAACTCTCATCTAATGGGAGGTTGTTAAAAAGGGCTCCTTCCACCTTTCTCTCTCTCTCTATACATATATTATATCTATATATATATATATATATATATATATATATATATATATATATATATATATATATATATATATATATATATATATGTACACATGTATAATCAATATTTATAAAAATGGCTGTATGTATGTTCCAGCATAACTCTGGAATGTATGGAGCAATTTCAACCAAACTTGGTATACATATGATTTACTATCTGGAATAGAATACTGAGGGGGTAAGACATCACTAGCACCAAAGGGGGTGGGGGTGGGAAGGGCTTCTTTGAAACGGGGCTGGTGCTGCCTGTAGACTTAGTAACTAAATAAACTTTACGGGTTTATCATACCTCACTTCAACCAAGGAAAACAAGACTTAAAGTTGCAGAAAGACTGGGGTTGCTCTCTTTACTGAAGGGAAGAAGTACTGTATATGCCCAGGTTGTGTTTTTACCGTGCAACGCCAGGTATGTCAGCTGTTTATCTATACATATAAAAGTGGATATACTGTGTGTGTGTGTTCCAGCATAACTCCGAAATGTACGGAGCAATGTCAACCAAACTTGGTATACATATGACTTACTATCTGGAAAAGAATACTGTGGGGGTAAGACATCACTAGCACCAGAAGGGGTTCGGGGTGGAAAGGGGGTGACATGTAAAAATAACAGAAAACGACAAAAATGGCCTCTTTAAAATACTTACCTTATGCCAGATCTTCTGGTGGCCATAGAACCTGTGAAAGAGTATGCAAATTCCACGTGTTTTTGCAGAAAGTTGGCTTTGATGAACTCCAATTATAGACCTCTTGATGACATCTCAGAACAGGAGGTTACCAGTCTACTATGTCTCCTTCCAAGATCCTTAGATTAGTGTGATACAGTACTCATTTTTTCTACATAGTCTCTCTTCGTAATTTTAAAGCCTGGTTTTAAGTATTGTGGATAATGAAGGTATTCCTTTAGTTTTGACTGTCATTTGTTGGGCTGTTGGACCCAGGCACAGGGGTCTCATTACCACCACCACTTCTGCTGAGGTGGCATTCTCTGTAAGGCTGCTCTTACCTGTCTTATACCAGAAAGCCTTACTACCTGAGAGGGACCCACCCTCTGGCAGCAGCCCTATACAGAAAGGATCCCAGACCAGGTTAGGTTCTGGGTTTCGTGTGAGAGGCCTTTAGTTTGCATAGCTGGGCAGTTTCTTGTGTAGCTGAATTAACACACCATCCTTCTTTTAATTTAGGAATCAGCTATCTTTAACAGTAGGAAAGATTCAGCCTAATAGTTTAAATTTTCATAATAAAATTTACTATTTGGATACTTGCCTGCTGTTGAAGCCGCAGCCTGTCAAGCCTCCCAACAACTTAGTGGGTTGTCAAGAATTCTGCCGAGAACTTAAACATTTGAAATTCACCTGGTTGAGAATAGGTGAACTAGACAGTCATCAGGGTCAGACGAACAATTTTCTTTTCATTTTGAACGATGACCGCACCTGCGGTGCACAGCTATCTTCAACACCGAGTGAGTATTCAAATAATCATTTTTATCATGAAGATTTAAATTTTCAAAAATAAAAAAGTAACTTGCCAAAAATTTTGTACTGCTATGTAGGTAAGAGCATAAAAAACAACTTGCTTTACATAGCATTAAATTTTAAATGAATGCTTTACGAATGAAGAAAATTGGACAAGAATATAAGGGTATGGACTCTTAAAGGCTTAGACCTCCAGGAGTGCCCCAGTGCTTGGCTGGAGAGCCTATATTTAAAAACGGTCAGATCATATCATTTAATAAAGACAAATCCTTCAGGCCAGCCCTGTGAATTAAATACATTAGCTCAGTGGCCTGATAAAGCTACGTAATAATTATGACTGGGGATAAGCCTTACATCCAGTAAAAAGACGTGTCTGCTTTTTGCATTGTTACTTGTATATTTACAGCTATAATGTTATTTTACCGCTCACTATTCCTTCAAGATATAAAAAAAAAATTATTTAAATATCATTTACAATGATTCAGATGTTACAGTACATCACAAATTAGAGGATGAGTGTCAGTTAAGCATATATAAATTTAATACCTTATCCTGTACAGCAGTATTGTATTCTGCTATTTTATGTACCAGTTTTTGTAAAATCACAATTTTTTTTTATTTTCTGATGGTGGTTCCTGGAACCAACAGAGGGGGGATCCTGGAACCAATTGGGGGTCCTGGAACCAAAAGATGGGGGATCTTGGAAATAACAGAGGGGGGATCCTGGAATCAATAGAAGGGGGATCCTGGAACCAATAGATGGGGGGTCCTGGAATCAACAGGAGGATCCTGGAACCAGTAAAAGGGGGATCCTGGAACCAACAAAAGGGGGATCCTGGAACCAACAGAAGGGGGATCCTGGTAATAACAGACGGGAGATCCTGGAACCAACAGATGGGGGATCCTGGAACCTGTAGATGAGGATCCTGGAACCAACAAAAGGGGGACCCTGGAAGCAACAAAAGGGGGATCCTGGTAATACCCGAAGGGGAATCCTGGAAATAACAAAGGGGAATCCTGGAACCAACAGAATGGGGACCCTGGAACTTGCAGATGAGGATCCTGGAACCAACAAAAGGGGGACTCTGAAACCAACAGATGGGGGATCCTGGAACCAACAGAAGGGGGACCTTGGAATCAACAGAAAGGGGGTCTGGGAACCAACAAAAGGGGAATCCTGGAACCAACAGAAGGGGGATCATGGTAATAACAGAAGGGGAATCCTGGAAATACCAGAAGGGTAATTCTGGAACCAATAGAATAGGCATCCTGGAACTTGCAGATGAGGATTCTGGAACCAACAGATGGGGGATCCTGGTAATAACAGAAGGAGGACCCTGGGACCAACAGATGGGCAACCCTGGAACCAACAAAAGGGGATCCTGGAACCAACAAAAGGGGATCCTAGAACCAACAAAAGGGGAGGGGGATCCTGGAACCAACAGATGGGGGATCCTGGAACAAACAGAGGGGGGGATCCTGGAGCCAAACCCGAGTAATTCGAGGACATACGCTCGCTGGATTCAGATTTAGATTATTGTTCTCTGATCCACTTCACCTTCCCACCAAGGTACTATGGGTTTAAGACAAAGGGATATCTCAAATTAAAAACCATCTTGTCTACTTGGTATATTTGGCAGGCTCAACAAGACAACAAGTAACCTAATAATGAATGCATATATACATGGTATGCTCTAATAACAGTGTATTATAGGGCTAGTAGGAACCAAAAATTTGAGTTACTGTACTGTATACTGAAAACAATTATTTGCAGCTGACAATCACAGTAACTGATTACTACTTCATGAACAAATACCAAAGGCAGTTTTACATTGTTTTTGTTTGTTTGCATTCAGCATTAATGCCAACAACTAAGAAAACTAAATTTATTTCATTCAAATGCAAACCACATTGCACTTTTTTCGGTTGCATGAATAATTGGTATAGTGATATCCTAACATACCAAAACCAAATGGCTCTGCATATTAGTTTCTAGGTTTTATTTTATATATCTTACTACAAAAAGCAAATACAGTAACTTTTATTGTAAATATATCCAACATATACATATCAGCAAAAGCATCTCGGTCAATTTAATGTTTGAATTTGAATGTATTGTTCACATTATTGAAATTATATTCAAACAAATACACATTCTAAAATTTAAGAAGACTGAAAATTGGGTAGAAGAGTAAATAATATTCAATTATTGTCTTCTGTTGCAATTAGAATGTACACTACAGTAACAAACTGAATTTGAAAAGTAACTTTCATTAACACAAATTTGAGGTATCTACATACCAAAACTTTAGTCTTACATCAGTATCACAAAACACTTAAATATCTGAAAAGTGAAGTACCACGGTATTATTTAAACAACTGGAATGTTAGATGATGTAAGGCTCAAAGTCAAGTGTTTTATCAAAGTAACTCAGATCTCTCAAATATGTGTTAGTGTGTATAGCTGATTCCTAACTGGCCCTAAACTGTCAGAATTTCCATTGTAATTATACCCAAAATAATACTGAAGACTTTGGCCACTAGTGTCATGCAGATTTTCAGATACAGTATGTATATAGTTACTGTTATTGTCTGCATAAAGAAACATTCGGTTTTTATAGTAAGACTAAGATGTATACTGTACAAACTAGCTAGTCTCAACATTTTTATTTTCTACATTTCATTGTTAAAGACATAAATAAATGTTGAATCACAGTCAAGATGTGAAGTGAGAAATCACTTGGAAAGTGGAGTTAAGCTCATTTGCTTAAAACCAACAAAATAAGTCTACAAACTTTACTTTTTCCCAGAAACCATGTATTGTTCACCATCATTCATGTTTGTCACTCTGAACAGTACAGCTTTTAAGTGTACCTGTTAGCATCCATTATGAGTATTTGAAGAATGGGTATCTAGTGTAAATCAAAATTTATTGCATAACGTGAGAATTGAAATTAATGAGTAAATGTCACTGACACATTATAAAGTAATAACAGATGAAATATTTACATGAGTACGCAAAAACATAATTTTTAAAGAGAAGAGAGAACAAATCTTTTTGAACTATGCTATTGATGTCAATTTTTGGACCCACTTTCTATAAAATACAATATATAGTACTATTGCCATAAGAAATCAATTCAAACTACCATATACGGTCTTGCTACACAATGGAATAGGTGTGTGAATATCACCTTTCGGTCTGCAAACACATGGAAGCATAAGAATTCTCTTTTCTACTCCAGTGACTTCATAGAAGCTGTCATGTAGCATAACCTTTTATACACTGTATTTGGAAAGTTATTATGTGAACTGTGACATAAACATACAAGGCAGGAGGTGAATACGTAGCAGCATGACTTGTACAGCATAAATCATGTCACTGGTGTACCTATCTTTCATGTACTTTGTTTTCAGGCAGAGACAAAATTACAGCGAGGGGGGAGAAAACACTTATGATTAACTTACCCAGATACTGGAATGCTATGAAACATTAATTCTAAATCCCTAAATTTCACAATATCAAGTTATGATTCATACATGTACTTTTTGTAGAAAGGGGATCCTATAAGCATTGCTACAAGAATAAATTTAATGAAAGGGTTAAAATGCCAAACTTCCATGAAATGCATGTACTGTATAGCCTGTATAAGGTAAAATACTGAAGTTCTAATGTCAATTTTTTAAACTCCTAATAATCTAGACTCTTAACCCTGCAAGCTCAGTTGGCTTAATTATTCTGTAAATCATAGTGACAAAAATAGCATTACAAAAATATTTCTTTGGTCAAAATTCATACATAAGAAACTACTGGTGTCACAAAGGGACCACTTTCATGGGGTATCTTTCTAGAAAATGCAACTGTTGAATATGGATTGCAAACTTGCAAGATATAACTATGCTCTATAGGAGGAAACTTGGCACCAGACTTAAAGAATGCTCATCATGTACGAGTATTGTCCAAACGGAAATTCAGGATGCAGTATTTCAGTCTGCTGGTGAAGCCTGTGATGCTTTTAGTAAAATTTCAGTTTTTATTGTGTGTAAAAGCTCTCTCCTCGACACACTTGCTCTCTTCCTTGGAGAAAAATAAAAGGCTTTAAATGCAGATGAAATCCCAATATTTTCTAGAACAGTTCAAGGTAAAAATGGAATTTGAAAGTGGATTGCTGGAGAATGAATTCATTAAAGACTTAAAGATGCAAAAATAGCCTAAAAGAATTTGCTTTTGAAAATTCTTGACAAAGTATTTTAACTTATTTCGTAGAATTTGATAAATAGAACAAAAGAGATCTTTACTAGGAATCTATTTCCACGAGAATTAAGCTTTAGAGGAGAAAATACAGTACGGTAAACTGCACTATTTATCTTCTTACAATTCCCTTTACCCCAGCAGATAAATTACTCAAATTTAAAATATATTTTTTATGCTCATCATTTTATTGTGCAGATGTGATGGGAATGTAGCACAAGACGCTTAGTCTTACCTGTGTCCTTTGTTTGTAAATTTTCAGGTTGATTTGTGTTTTTCCATGAAGTTTTATTGTCTTTAATGCAATTTACACATTTTACTGACAATCTACAGGTATATAGTTACAAATTAGTTTTGTTAACTTTAGCTTATTCAAGTTTTTACACATCCTGTGGTAAGGAATTAAGAAATCAAAGTCAGAAGTCTTCTGTTGTGAAGCATTGCTGGTACTGGCACTGATGATACTGGAAATGAGGGATTCTGGTAAAAGAGTCCAAAGATTTTACACAGAATACTGGTAGTGACATACTGACATGATATAAATATTTCAGCTGATATTTGTCACTCCAAGCACATAGATTTTAACTGATATACTGTCACATCTAACTTGACTGGGAACACATTGGACGGAATACATTTTTCTTTTTTAGTTTAAGGGAATTATCCTGATTAATAGAATTGAAGTGTCTTGTAGGCCCAGAACCTTACATAAATTACATAGTGGTCTGCTACCTTTGACAACTAATGTAGTGGCAATGAACACTGTATTTTTACATTACTGTAAGATTCTTGTTTAAGAACTCCAAAGGACTTGATTTTTTTTAGAACTGACATATTACCCAGAAATACTGCTGTAAAATAATTGACTGGTTCTCCAGAGAGCCAATTTTTCAATGCTTTTTCTCCATTACTGTATTGAATATGGAAATGCCAAAAACAGAGTAAGTAGTCATCAGGCAAAGAATCACGTTTCATAGTGAGACAGTACTAAAGGGTCAACAAAATAGATTTTAATATCTCAAATTGCATCACAAAGTCACATCACAAGGACCTCATACTATTGGGAGGGGGAGGAGAGCTTGCGTTAAAGATCTCAGTTGTGAAAACATATCCCTAATGATATAACCACCATTCGTGATTCTGTGAAAATACAGTCTTGTCTAAGGAACACATATTTTGCAATTGTCCTCGAATACACAGAGACTCATTACTGTTTACAAGGGCTAGAGTAATTAATAATTTGGAAATTATCTGGTTGTGGTTCTACTACAAATGGAAACAAAATAATTACGCATTACAGCATCCTAAATTTCCAGTATTTGGACCTGGTGTCAAATGAGTAAAATTGTACACTGAAAGGGAACTAGAAAACGTGTGGGGAAACAATGAACAATCTCCCAAAATGACATGACTTGGAATTTTAAACTAATTTCTTTTTAATGAAAACAGCCTTATGGCAAACATGAAATATCATCTGTATTGCTAACAGATATTCTCTCTTCTGTGACTAGATAAGCTTCTACACATAAGCTAAATAGAATCTCTTTGGAATAGCACACTCTTGACGTACATAACTTGCACCATTATCGTTACATGAATACAGTATCATTCTTGGTGGGAGGAGAGTTGGGAGGAGGGGGGGGGTTGTCTGTTACTAGCCACAAAACTAGGTTCATTATTAATTCTCTAATTCATGGTATGAAATGTCATGAAGGAGATCCATTTTGAAATCCCACACTGTCTACGGCTTTAGATTGTGTAATTACGCTTCTCCCTCTTATTTTAAAAACAACTGATTTTATAAATCTGACTGTGTCAATTACAAGGTACAGCCAGTCCCCGGTTTACGGCGGGGGTTCCGTCCCCGACGGTGCGCTGTAACCTGGAAATCACTGTAACCCAAAACATCATAATTATAATGGGAATAAATAGCACTTACAGCGCCGTTAATGGCGCCGTAAGCACTGTTACGGTGCCATAAGCGCCGTGAGTCCGGGTAACGGCACTGTAAAGCAGGTAACGGCATCGTAAATCCACTTACGGCACCGTGAGGCGAGCGCGGTAAGTCCGGAACGATGTAACCCGGGGACTGCCTTATACATGATTGATACTACATTAAATAGTTAAGTACATGTTAGCAGTTTAGGAAAATACTAAAAATTAACTCAACTCTTAAATACAGTGCAATTTCCTCAATCAAACCTATGGAATACTGTACTGTAAACCTTGGTGAATTTATAACAGAGATCCTAGAAATTCAAATTTCTATATTGGCTGTATATCCCTATACTGCTTAAAATATATGGAATTAACAATTCAGCAAATTTTGCTTACAGTAATTTCATCATTCAGTGATGGTATAAAAACAACAAGAACATTTACCCACTGCTGATGCTCAGAGATATGAATCAAGTCAAGATGAAAACCTGGATTCAAAAGAGATCAAGCCATTCCATTCCAAAGCAGATTCATTCAAACCCCGTTTTATTACAATCTCAGCACATGTAATGTTGCTTTCAAGTTGCGTAGGCTGAACTTGACATAGTGCCCGGCTACGTTTTTTTGGACAAGGGCATTTTCATATTTTGATTTGTTTTTTTATACAATATTTATATCAGTCATTTAATAATTGTTCAAAGGTATGTCTCAGGACAGTAAGCTGTTATTCAAATCATCTGTAGGCACTTAATTGTTAAGTATCTCCTAAACATATGTGAGTTTTATATTTGCCATTTTCCTTCAGGTACCTCCATAACAATGTAATACTGTAGCTGGATATTACAAATAATAAAAACAATTCTTAAGAAGAGCTAATTTACACATTAGAAAGTAAATTACTACGTATGCTCACTTCCGCTCTTTGAGAGAAACAAAAGTGACTGATTTCTTCACAAACTAGTCTGGTTATCATAACCTCTTGGCTTAGAAGTGCTGTGACCAAATTAGCAAATTTTGTTAATCTAAGAATAACTAACAGTGGAAGGTGTCAATTTTCTTTGCATTTTGATCTCATGAATAAATATAGCATAGAGAAACAAATCCACGGCTGTGTATGGGTACAACTATATTTAAAAATGAATCTGTACAGAGAGCTTATGGGAAAAAGTTCTCTGTATAAATTTATTTTTAAATATGGTTGTACCCATACATAGCTGTGGATTTTTTTTCTCCATTTCGAGACTAATGCTACTATATTTCTTAAGTGTAGTCTAGTCTGAGCAGTGTTTATTTAGGAACTGAGGATATACTGTAACAACATGATGTAGACACTGCACGTAATATAAAAGTGAGCTTTGTACTGTATTTTGAATGAATAACACACATTCTGAAATTTAATATATTTGTTTTTCATTTCACTTGCACTTGTACTCACTTCACATGTATCAACTTTTATTTACGGTGATGCTTACAATTGTAAGCACTTATATCGTATAAACGTTTATTGCAGGCAAGGAAGTTAGGCAGTGATTTCACACATACTTCCTTATCAATAATCTGAAACAGGGTGAGTGCCTTGACAGTTATGTCTGTAAAATCTATAACTACTGTATAAGTGGTAATTTCGACAGAAACCTTTTTCAGGCCCAAAAGGATGAATTTACTTCCAATCTGAATGTACGTTATGTTACTAATGACAAAGCAACTCTTTGAATCGGAGTGAAATGTTATCATGCTTTGAAATGGAACATTCCTCCTGAAGGACCAGTACTGAGCATTGCAAAATAAAGTACAATACATAAGTAGAGAGAGTATCACAAGAATATATTAATACCATAAGTATGAAGGCATTAAGTTCATGTTAAAAATAGCCTAAATTCTAGTATAATCTCTGACCAAATTTTTCACCTAAAGTTTTTTCTTTTACTGAAGTGTTTAAATCCAGCAGCCTTGTCTTGTTTCACTAAATTTTCTTATCAGATTTACTATCAATAGAGGATGTGAGCATATACAGTATATATGTATAAATTTATATAAACCTACATATGTATATATATATACCGTATAATGTTAGTGGCAAACACAAATTATCCACATTAATATGGTATATTAAAAGTAACAATTCCTTTTGTATACAGACAGAAAAGGAGAGACAGGTCTTAACTGCTGCAAATCATTGCAGCATTACATTTGGTATGACTGTTATTTTGACAAAGCATCCATTTTAATTTCCAAGACCACTGAATGCAAAAGTCTGATACAGAAATCTATGGACTTTCTTGAATGAAAAACAATATGAACTTATACTAATCAGATTTGTTACAATGCTAAATAAGAAATCTAATCCAAGTTTTTCATTCCAATGTCCTTGCACATAAAAATAGTTGAGTATGAAGGTTGTTACTACAGCTAAAGTGGCTAGAAAATAAAAAATGTCATTACTGATGATAACTTCCTTAAGACCTCTGAAAACACTGGACTGACCAAAAAAAGATAATAATAATAATAATAATAATAATAATAATAATAATAATAATAATAATAATAATAATAATAATAATAATAATAATAATAATAACAATAAAGCTACAGACCATTTCATAATACATACCCATGACGGTTATAATTCTTTCTTACGTCTGTCTGACATAATAACTGATCATCATTTTAGCTCTGATATTTCAGCATAATATGACTAGTAGTTTTTGTTAGTACCGGATGACTAGGGACAGTTATAAAGACTACTACGTACTAACTTAAAAAATATCAAATTTCCTACATGTAAAGATCTTTTTAATACTAGGACCAGGACAAAATTTGACATGAACGCACTTACAAATTGGTATGCTATAACTAGGTATAACCGAACAAATGAATGATTTTAGAGGAATGCTTAAATACTATTTCCTGAAACAAGAAAATGACCTCCTATACAAGTTCTGTCATTTACTTTACGTTTTTCAAGGATGATTCCATGATATCACAAGAGATAAACAAGCAATTAAGTAGGAAACTAAAATACATTATCAACTCTTATGCTTAAGAATGACTTTCTTCAATAACGAATTATCAGCTACCGGTAATGGAATACTGGTCGAGTCGATAGAAAATAATACTGCACCTGTAGAGTCACTTAATACTGAAGGAAGGAACATTCTAAAATTCTTCAACTCAATGGTACCTATACGTACAACCAACAATTTCGTTACTGGGGGTACCAGTGACTCAATCCATCATTGTATGAACACTGCTGCATATTTAATGAATCACCTTATCTAAGCCTTTTTAACATTATTGTAGTATAAGGATTACTCAAGTTCAGCTATTAAAAGACTAGTTTACAATATAAAAGTATTCATGAAAATATACAAAACTATTGTTATTGTAGAATGCCCTAATAATTGATTTAGATTTGTGACTGTTAAATTTTATTTATTCGCGGGTAAAACAAACCATTAACACTTCTGTTGTAGTGCAAACTGTTTTCCTGTAGACCCCGGCAGCAGTTATGCTTGGTTGGACTCTTTTCTTATTTTTTTTTTGTTGTTGTCAGAAAAATGCTCATGAATGCATGACCCTTAGAATAAAAACACATCAAAATACTAATACAACATGAGATTTCACCTCTCAAAGAATAATGTTTAGAAACCTGAGAGTACTTGTCATTTATATAAATCTTACCCCTTTCTGCCATTTTCTGCATGTAAAGAATTATCAATGGCACTCTGATTTACTTATCAAATTGAACAGGTTCTGACGTTCCACTTACATGATCAACTTTGACATACAATGTTTTAGAGAACTGCAGTACTTCATACATCGTCAGCATGCTCTCGTAACAAGTGCAGACACAAACAAGCAGTTTGCTGGGGCTGTTTACACATGCTGTATGTATTCTGGGTTGAGGAAGGAAAAACCTGAAAATTCTGTCTGGTCAAGGTTCATCATGAACAGTTTGTCGGTCGGTGTGAGTTCGGTACGTTCCGAGGTAAACTGCTTGTCAAAATTGCTAACATCCTTCCGGTGACGCTGAAAAACAATAAGAGCAGATTATTGTTTTGAAAACAAGTGTTGTTTAATGTACTGCAGCATTAAAAAATCTTACGGCTGAAATATATTCACTGTAAATCTCCCTAGTAGATTATAGTTATATTGTAGGTACAGATGGTGATAAAACTGAGTTTGACTATAAAAATGTTCAAAGTTTGGCACCTTAATCTTATTTTAAGACTGACAATTTTAGGTTATAGCTTTTATCACACAAAACCAGAATATTGCAGACCTTCAAATGCATAAGGATATTTTAGAGAAGATTCGTTTGTCACAAGGCCAGTTGAAAAAAACACAAAATGAAAACATGCCAAGATAACATGAACTGTTTGAACAAAATGCAAAGCTCAAGTTTGCACAAGACAGCTATGGAAATGGATTTGTGGTTAGGACAATCATGTGGTCTGCCTGAAACCAAATAGAGCATAAATAAGCAAAGGGTTTGTGATCAGGCCTGATCGTATACCATGATTCCCAGTGATCTGCTGTGTTCATTTGTAGATCACCAATCCTGGATGGATAATAGTCCAAGAACTGCTTAAAACCTTTAACTTTTTATTGTTAAGTGAAATTTCGTGTTTACCAGTTTCAACTGTTTGCAAATCCTTGACTTCATTTCCTTCCTTCTCTACTTTGCTATAGTATTTCATTTGGGTATTTTTCTGTCCATAGATCAATGTATTACAAGATTTTCTACTGACCTGTTGTTTTGAATAACTTCACTACGTGTAATGTTTAGCATTCACTCTTTCTAGATGATTCATAAGTTTTGTTAGTAAGCCTTTCAAGTTGTATCCTTTTATTAGTTCTAAATTCTTTTCATTGTATCTTGCTACAAAAGTTTGAGACCACCAAGCCAAAAACCATAGAAACAGGGCCTGAAAGGAGCCAGGTCAAATTTGCACTAATCGTTGTTGAGTGAAATTGGGCATCCACACAAAATGGGCTGGCTTCATGTTGCATTGGATTGTACACAACTAGAAACTAAGGAAAACAGAGAGTGGCTGGTGTGTGTGACGGAGGTCAAATTCTCAGACAAGTCACTGCCACTTCCACAGTTCTTTTGTAATGACAGGGAGGGGACATGATGAAATTAATTTCAGATTAGATGAAAGTTATGAAAGCAGACGTGCGTGCGAGAGACTCGTCTGAAGGGTAATAAAGCATTGAATTAATGGCTTTTACCCTGAAAATATCTGAAAGTATTATAGACCAAAGACTTGAGACAGGATTTGAGGATTCGAAGGCAGAGACTAACTTTTATTAAAGGAATTAAAACAATAGATGGCATATTCTCCTTATGCCAGGTAATGGGGTACTGAGGGAAGCAGAGGTTTTAGTTTGTTAAGCTAAGGTGCCAGTGTACCATTGCTGAAACTCAGAATGCTTTGTGGTTCTATTGAGATTTACATGATCCATGCATATTAAATGCATTAACTGCCTTTGTCCATATAATTCTTTGTTACAGAATAACAGGGAAATATGATGCCTGACATTAACACCAATAGCAGGCACAAGTAATACCGACTTCTACAGTACAATTATGGATCCACTACCTTACTACGTGCATAAAGATTTTTTAACTTAACTGTTATGATCAGGAGATGAGACATCTTGCATCTGAAATGGTCCCAGATATTCCAGTATGCTTCAGTCTCTTTTAAAAGAAAGTTATGGTCAGCATATAATGTTGTGCAAGTGTTGGTGGATCTGGGTTCAAGCAGCCAAGAATAATTCTTCTTGTAGATGCCTTATTATTGAGTGCTATTGCCCCTAGAGCTTCATTTGGTTTCCTAGTTCCAATATTTCCCTTATCCTTGTATCGGCATTTCCTACTATTGTGTGTTTTCATTTACACATTGTGAAGTTTGTGGAGACAATGGTTATGTCAGTGCTAGAAACCGTGGCGACCAGTACCACTACACCGAAACCTAAGACTGGTTGTTTCAAGAGTCACAGCATCAAAAGTAGCCACTCCAGCCGTTGGCAGTTGCTCCACTACAACAGGAGTCTCTTAACTCAGTGAGAGGTATAATCTGAACTGCTTTTAGCAACCAGGACAGCACAAATGGCAGCACTCTCTCTCCACAAGTTAGCAGTGAATACAGTATGATGTCAGTCAAAACCATTGCAAGAACAATCCTAGCCTTTTTTCTTAACACATCTGATGACTGGGGTTATGGCCAGTCCTGTCATCCCCTGCATTATAACAAGATTGAAGACTTTCGCAAAAATCATGGTCAAAGTTTATGGCAACACTATCCTCTTGCCTCACTCCTGCTGAGACATTTGAACAATGAAGAGTAGTTTATTACCAGTGGTCCCATCCCCAGTCTGATTGAAACTGTTGCTCATCTTGAAGCCAGAACCACAGAAACTCTACTAAAACTTCTATAGTTAATAAGATACTGTTATTTTGTGGAAGGCTCCACAAGAAAACTCTTCAAAACACAGGGTATTTCTTATGAATAGCAAGAGGGAACTAAGTTTATAGCTGCAAACAATACTGAATGAAGACTAAGTCACAACCATCAGAGAGATCTATACAGGAAGGACTGCTGCAACCGGAAACTCCTTTTCCAGCGCAGCAGTCATCTAAAGCTGAGACCACCAGTAAACACCTCAGGAGATCATGAAGGCCCTCTTCCTCCACCAGGTTAAATTAGGAAGGCCACAACAGAAAAGCTACCAGATTCTTGGTAGAGCAAACTTCTGCAGGAACTTCCATAATGATTAAGCCTTTTGGACACCTGGAAAGTCAATATCATTAGTATACAAGTCAGGGAATGACACAGCTGCTGATGACCTCTTCATTAGAAGCTGCTATGTTCCCAGCAAATCCCACAACTTTTAGCAAGGAGAAGTCTATAACAGGATATTTCCTTGCAACCAAAATAATTAGAGAAGTAAAGTTGTCACTGGTGACATAACCTCCAACAAAGGCAGTCATGTTTCGGTAATGACAGCGTAAGTTTTTACTCTGTAAGAATAAAATGCAGTAAGCCACAATAAATGTTATTAAACAAAACAGAATGGCAATGACAGAATACTCATCGAAAATCCAAGTTCTCAACCAGTAGTCAGGACAGCAAAGGGTAGAACGTCTGTTTTCTGGTGTGGCCAACAGAAAAGCAAGAGCAACAGTCAGTGAGAGGGGGTATTCCCCAACTGACTCCCCACCTGTTAACCACCTTATTATCTAGTTTCTGCAAGATACTCCTGTATAAAAGGCAATGGTTTGTATTACTGAAGGAATAATTCGAGTTTCATAAAGTAATATCACTGGATCAAGTCTTCTGGGTCACTCCCCCTGCTTTCATAATGTTTGTTTAATTTCTTAACCTAGTATTCTGTCGAATACCTCACCAAGATCATCATATATCATTTCCTCCTTTTCAAATGGTACCTTTCCTGTGGATGCCTTAGCAGAGAGCCAAGCTCACTATTGTCAATTTTAATCATTTTTCTCAGCCGTACCTATGGTACTTTTCCATCGCTTTCATTGCACGCTCAAGCAGTCTCAATCCTCCATTTTCGTGCTGGGGAACATCTCTGTGCCTCAGCATATTATTATTATTATACTTTTTTTTCCTCCTTTATGATATATTGCTTCCTAGACAGTGTTTTCATATATTCTAGTTGGCCCCTTCCTGTACTAACTAGTTCTCCGACTACTTTCAGCAAATTGTGTTGTTTTGTAATCACCTCAAGTGATCTAAACTCTTTATAGTCACATTCCCCTCCACTTTGTATTTATTACCTTTATATTCAGTACCTTTTCTAAATAATTCCTTATTTTTTTTTATTGTTCTTTTCTCGTCACCTTTATGTTCCCCATTTTTATATCTTTATGCTGTATGCAGTCTTTTTCATATCTTTTCCATCTCTTCTCATGTGCTTTACTATCCTGAATATTTATTTTTGTACCCTGCTGCAGTGAGAGTCTAATTCCATCCCATCAAAAAATGACCTTAAACCGATCTTGTAGTAGGTCATTTTAGAAACAGAGGCTGGATTAATGATGACAAGAAACCTTTGATGTAACTCTGCCAGAAAAAACAGCATATGATAAGCCGAGCCTAACATGAATATCTTATGCCTCACACCATATGATCCCTGCAAAACATACTTCCACCTATTTCTGGCCTGCAAGTATATTACAGAGCTTAAAGGCTCATTTTCCAAATTTTCACACACTCACTGTCGTAAAGTTTAACATACTGAAGAACAAGGGAAAACTTTTATTTTGTGATGGCACAAGTGAACCAAGGTTTGCCTGCACCATTCCGAGACAATCTTGATCTGCAATAATTATAATCACACATGATGAAGCAATAATGAGAACAACATGCTTTAAAAGAAAAGATATGACAGGAGAAAGATGGTTTTTAATGGTACAACCTCATTATCTCCATTTAGATAGCTGTGACCGAAAAAGAGGTGTGAAGGCATTCAGCAATAAAGAAGAGAAGAATTGGAAAAATAAGTGCCCCAGAAACACCATTTCAAGTACAGTACAGTATTTAATAGGGCATATTTTGTACGTTACGATAGCAACCTGATGAGAAACTTGAAATCCATTTTTTCCTAGGAAGAAATGAAGCCGTAATCCATGCCTTGGAGGGTAAGCTTGACAATTTGAGATTACCAGATGATGATGGCTAACGAGCATCCAAGTTGGCAGGCAGATTAGAGGTGGGGAAATACTGTTTAAAAAAGTGAGCAATGGACAGATCTTGAAGACAAATTTTTCCCTAGTCTGTGGTGGGAGTAAAAGCAATATCGAGTAGTTTAACAAGACACTGAGTTAGAGATCATCTCAAAGGACAAGCCCAAAGGGTTTATTTTTTAATGCATCCATTTATCATAGGACACTAGCCAAGGAGGTAAAGCAGTTCCTTTCTCAAGAGTAGCCAGTGGAAAAGTATCCTTTGAATATGAAGAATAAATATGATTTTTAAACATATGGCAAGACAGATGGCAAATCACTCTGCAAATTTAACAGCAAACCATTATAAACCAAGGGAGAATGCCATGAAGTCCATACTCATATTTCTGTACTAATAATCAGTAATGCTGCAACATTTTCAGTCAGTCTCAAATTACTGATGCATTCATTTGGTCATTTACATTTTTTAAGAACATCTAGCAACCTTAACTAACAGTAGAAACTGTTCAGCCTCTGCAAACGGAAGCATACAGAGATCATGCAGTTATTCTGTACTTGGTTTAATATTGTACTCAACATAAAATGTTCTCTGAGCTGAACCCAGGTAATGAGAGTCA
Source organism: Macrobrachium rosenbergii (assembly GCF_040412425.1). Lineage (NCBI taxonomy): Eukaryota > Metazoa > Arthropoda > Malacostraca > Decapoda > Palaemonidae > Macrobrachium > Macrobrachium rosenbergii. Next base: position 117,939,170 of record NC_089752.1, on the reverse strand, counting down.
TTAAATTGTAAAGAACAAATTACTTCTGACCTTGAGGAGAAACATTACACTTAAGGTAACATGAGAGGAAATTTAAACCAGTTTGCAATGAATTTTAAAAAGATGCAGACATGTCCAGTTTACCTAAGCTCTGGTAAGAGTTTAGTCGTGTTACAACTTGAAAGGTAACTACTAATATCTATCAAACAAGACCTCTTGGTATTTGATTTGATGCCTTTTTTTTTTTTTTTTTTTTTAACTCAAGAGGAGTTCATATCAAACAGCATCTCCCAACCTTTTTTTTACAAATGCAATAAGCACATTTATTGTACTGTCACAAAAACCAAGGGACTACACAGTAACAGGAACACTGGCAAGGGATATGCTCATTACAGTCCTTGAGGAGATTTTGAAGTTTAGTTATCACAAAATTTTTTGGTCAAGTGGTCTCCCGGTTAGTCTAAAGTTTGTTCCAGTTTTCAAAGGTGTTATTTAATTTTTTATCATTTTCACAACTTTTTTTCTTAATCTTACCACTTCAAAAGGAACAGTGGAAATAATAGTTCCTTGTTAAAGGAACTGTGTATTTACCCACTATCTACCAATCTGATCAGTATTAAACACTTTCGGGTATAAGGATTGTTTGGCAAAAAACAATATATAGTCTGGTATACACACCTGCAAAGCATTAAAAGGGTTGTCTATTTTAGTAACAAACAAGTATCTTCTACTATCAAACTTGACAACAGTTATATGACAAACGGAACATGTGAAAGCTATTACTGTATAATCATTTAATGACAATTATGCTTGGCAATTTTACAACATATATTTGTACAAACAAAGCATTACTACATGCATAAGCCTTAACTCATGAAAAAGCCATGAACTATTTCGTAGGAAAGGTGTAAAGAGTACAACTTTCCTTCAAAATTAATGGCGTTCAGTACAATTTACAACAAGCAAGAAAGTATTCACTTACCTAGGTTCATACAAGTGGGCCAACTTACAGACTTCCATCACTACCTGTTATGGAACTAGAAAACTATGCTCTGAAACTACAGTATAGCATATACATCAGTATAAATATTATTTTCAACCTTTTCAATTAGACCAATGAAGATAATGATTCTACTTGTCCATTTGTGCACTTGATGACCTTTTGAGTCATGTAAGCATCTAATGTTGTTATAATGACCAGTGTCATTGCAGTCAGTTGTTGATTCATTGAATAGTTTATGCAAATGATTACCTTTAAAACCTTATGCAAGATAGTCTTTCAAGATGAATATTTGTTCACAAAACAAACCTGATTTTTTCTTAAAACTCCATGACTTATGTATAGCCAACACCTGGGATCTTCGAATCCCCCAAATACTGCATTCTTTTGTCTTACAGCCAAGAGACTGAAGGCACACAACACTCTATCTGCCTCATACTTTGTGCAATTTTGGAAGGAACCTGTGAGAGATCAGCAGTGCTGGGAAAAGGGAGCATTTTATATGGGTGATGGGTTTGCATGAACAAATAAATTTCACATAAAATCAGATTTGTTTCCCCACAAGCCTATCACTCATATAGAGCCTGAACTACTGTTTAAGAGGGAAAGTTCAGGAAGCTGAATCCCTTAGACTGCCATCTGCAGGATCCATGGAGAGCTCTAGCGGACTAGGATAGCAAAGTAACCCAAGGCTCTGACAAGTACTGTACTGTACAGGGACTTGCATGAAAATGAAAGAGCTTTTGAATGAGAAAATAAGATATTTGTGTATCTGTAATATGTGAAATGTATTTGCTAGTAACCCAGGAAGTCTATGTTCAAGGATATCATACGTGAAAGAATGAATAATGAGAACTAGGATGATAAGGATGAAAAATCCCCCAAAGTCCTGCACTTCTGCTCCTACTGAACCTCAAATAAAAAAAAAAAACCATTCATGAGTTGTCTCCAAGAGATAAAACTTAGCAAAAGTTGCATGGCACCTAAGGTATCTGCATATAAAATTGTGTGGACATTAAGGTTAGGTTTAAAATCTAAAAATTTGGAGAGGGCTCTGATCTATGGATTGGAGCTATTACCTGTGTGGCCTCACCATCTATCATATTACTGCAGGCCCGAAGGAAAACCTACCTGCACCAGTAAGAGATCATGTTTTTAGAATGCCGCTTCCTGTTTCTAGAATGTTGAAATGATTACCAGATAAAGATGAAGATTCATTCATTTTTTATGAAAGATGCAAGAGGAGCCTGTGGAACAGTTCTTACTACATTAAGTTTTGTGTTTTTGCCGTGGAATCAGCAGCAAACGACAATTCTATTGAAATCCAACCCCTTAGTGTGTGTGACTGAACAAGAAAGACCATGAACTTCGCTGGCCTGTCTTGATGAAGAAGATGCTAGAAGAAAGATGTTCCTTAGGGTGAGATCCAGCAAGGATGTTCATAACTGAGGTTCAACATTTTTTAAAACCTGACAGAGGTTCCAGTTGGGAAGCGTGGACGACTGCCAAAGAAACTCCTTAAAATGCCCCACTGTTGCCAAAGAGCCTTGCAGATCTCTGGGTGCAGTAATCATTAGGATAGAAGAGCCTGCTTACCCCTGCTGAGGTTGTCTGCAATCACGTCATGCCTTCCAGGATAAAACATGGGTACTATGCCGATTCCATATGCCTCTGCCCAAATGAATATTTCTGATGCAAGTCAATGCAGTTTCCCATCTAGTGCCTTTCTGAACCCTCAGTAAGCTACAACTGTCGAGTTATCTGTCACCAAACCTAATACCTTGCTTTCTGTGAACTGAGCAAATGCTTTGAAGCCTAGAAGGATGACCTTCAGCCCCAGAGCGTTAATGCGATTTACTGTACCCTGACCTGTAGGCAAGATGATCATCTTCCCACCTGTGGTTTCATGATTCCATAAACGTGCAAATCTCTAGAGAGAGAAAGAGAGGGATAGTGGTATTCTTAACAAGAGGTGCACTGAGTTTTGCTACCAGTAGTATTCACTAATGACGACATTTGAGACAACAATTGCTGACCACGATGTCAGTGGCAGAAATGACTGTGAGGAATAAGTTTTTCTAGAGATGAGGTTTCTGATCAAAGACTGTCCCATCTTGGCCAAAAGATCTAGCCTGCATTGGAACTTCTGAATCTAGACCCTATAAATGGGTGGGTATCTGAGCAGTCAGTCTCACATTCCTGTTATTGATACTATTGTATTGTGAATCCTGACTCCTGCAGTTCCTGTCTTCTGTGCCTACAACTGACCTCTGCTTGTTAATGGTGTGTTGAAACACTAAAAGGAAATTACAAAAGTAAAACACACCAAAATTACTCTTTATATTCTATATTAAAAAACTAATTCAATATACACAGAGAGCCTAACATTAGCAAAAGTAGTCAGAAACATATTTAAGAAAATAGTTCACTAGCTAACCTCTCACTGCCTTATTAGCCTGAAATACCTAGAAGCAAATAACAGAAACTAAAAGGAACCTAAATCCAAAATATTCCTATGCTGTAACACTCACGAAAACATTGGAACCAGAGCACTGAAACAGGCAAAGATATCTACCTGTTAACAGTGAAAAATGAAATTCGTGACCATCTACTCTAAAAGGAAAATGGGGTGGAGAGGACAGGATAATGATGAGTGAAGTTTTGGAAGTACTGTAATGAATAAAGGGCAAATGAACTTATGGCAATTCTGCAGCAAGCCAATATAAGTGTGAAATTTGGGCCACATGGCATACAGCACAGTCTGGGGAGTTCTACTCGGCTGTTGACAGCAGTGCAGGTAAGGGAGAAGTGAGGTAGGTGGTTGCTGTGTACCTATGGATCTAATCGTTGCATGCATCGAATTATTAGCACTCTTTTCCTGTCAGTAAGACGAAAGACTGTAATGTTTGTGGGATTCTGAGACCAAGAATGCCGGCTGTAAACAAGTGGTGGGTTTGTAGTAACACAAATTACATCTGTTGTAGATATCTGCCACTTTCCCAACTTTCTTGTACTATTGCTGTGTGTATCCTTCTCTTTCAGACTATTTCCTAATGTCATACATTGGTTTTATGCATTGTGTATATATTCATGTATTGGTTTTACTGTGTTGTATATACAAGTACAAGAAATGATACCGTCTTCAATCACTTCTTCAGTCATTTGCTGCCAGCGACATCCCCATGGAAGTAGAGGCTGAGTTTACTAGTGTGGGGCTTTAAAATTTAGCCTTGCAAAGCTAAAATATGTGTATAGCTTTGAATTCTGAGTACAGCATATCTAGGGAACTGTCTCAACTTTACGGCAAATCATGGCATAGCATTTCATACATGCTCAAAATCTTTATAGTAGATTACAGTACTGAATCAGATTTAACTGTAATTACAGAGATAATGATTATACTGTCAGCTACTTTAAATGTTCCCTTGGGAAATATTTCACACCCTTTCCAGTAAATGTTACTAATACACAGAATCACTTGTTTGTTTATAGTTCCGGAAGAAAGGTTAGCTGTGAAGCTTTAACGTCTGTGAATAATGATCTGGTAATGATTTTGTTATCGTGATCACTTGATTCAACCATGAGTTTCAAAACCTGCTGGTGTCAGCCTGTCTGTCAGTTCTGAATTGCATATGTAATTTCATTTGTCACAGATACTGATGATTATTCAAAATTACAAACTGTAACTTGTATCTTGATAATGTGAAAAAAGTATGCAAAACAGCAATACTACAGACTTTGGGGACCTGTAAGGGTGATGCTTTACAACATGAGAATTTTTGAAATAGTTAAGTACCTTCAAGTACATGATGTTAGTCAAAGTTGTTACAAAATTATGAATTACTGCCAACGGATTACAGTATTGTACATTAAAAATTATTGTACTTCTATCATAACTCAAGTCACTTTGTTGGTAATCCCTTGTACAGTAAATGTCTTAGTATTATGTTCTTTTGTAAATTAGTATCATACTGTACCACAGGAATGTCTAGTTTGGCGAGTGAATTGCAGGCTAGACACTAAAACATAGAAGTTTGAAAACATAAAAGTTTGGAGCTCTTGAAATTTAGTCTTCCCATCCAAACAATTTCAGAGGGAAACTCTCTTTTAACTACAAATGACTTTTTCAGCTTATATTTTGAACAACATGAATAAAGTACCTATTCCTCTTGAACACAAATGATGATTTACTGGGTTTGACTTCTTAGGGATACGTATATTCATCCTAACTACCATAGTGACATTTTCCAAGTGCAATTAAGTTTATTTAACTGTACAGTGCATGCTATTGTGTTAAAGTAACATAACAGTGAGTTAAAACAGAACCACTGCAAATTTATCACACAATTATACAAATGCCTATTTTCTCTAAGGTTTATATGTATCATAAAGTTATTCGTATTTTTATTATACGTATACTTGTTCATATACTCACTGACATATTTATATTCATTGCATTCTGCACGGGTTTACCATTTTATCTTATTGGAACCTAAATGACTCTTCATAATTTTATGTATGGCGTGTTGCAGTAGTATAGAGTAAATAAAACATCTATGCACGGGTAGAGTACAGTACAGTACCTGTACTTCTAAATGCTGTACTGTATTATTGTGATAATATCCGAAAATGTCATCCTAACATCACTGTCTTGTAAAAGCTAGCTAACATTCATGGCATACTCCAAGAATGAAATAAAAGCAACTTAAAAACATAGTTGCACAAACATTTCAGTTCAACTAGTCATGCATTTCAATCATAAACTCTGGTGAGGGTTGAGCAGCATGAGCCAGTGCTAGTCACGACGAGCTTCAAGATACCAATGTAATTCAAGTGCCTCACTATAAGGCAATGGTCTGTGTTTATGAAAGAGTAAATTTGGTCTTGAAACTTTTATCACAGAATGGACCAATCAATGCCTAACTCATGAGGGAAGATGACAGGCATAAAGAACAGCTCTCCAGATATGTTGATGACATTAGGTACAAAGGTACTATTACCTGAATCTTTATGTTGTCAACCAACTTAACTAAGGATGTAGAATCACTCAGTCCAGGTAATGCCCTACTAGCCTGGACATACCCTAAAGCTGTCAAACTGGCAAAAGACAGGTTGTGTAGGGTAGGAAGGCAGTTATGGCCCAGATACTGTAGTACATAAAACAAACCTCATACAATCTAATGAAAAGTTCAGATGACTATACCACAGAAGCATCACAGGACTGAGTTAAATCATACCAAGTTAAAGAGATATTTTCTGCTGCTTTCCAATCTTTCACATACTACAAAGGTCACACTTCAACCCTCAGAAGGTGAATACAAGCCCATTACAACAATACAGACAGAAATCAGATTTCTGTGGATGTTCATATAAAAAAGCCTAGTTTACATGACCTTTGAGATACTGATATTGTTCACCTTTTATATAGGACCTATTCAACAATAGTATCTCCTTCTCATCTATTTATATTTGGGAAGAGATTTTGTTCATTTTGATGCAATAAAGAAGTAAAATATGTATAATGTTCATTTTACTATAACATTTTAAATATTTCTGGGGAAAATTACACAATATTTGCCAAGTAGTGATCAAATAGTAGTGTGTGGAATAAGTCACAGAGTTGGTGTGCATGTAGTATAGAGGATGTACTGGACTGGACCTTTCTTCTTATTTTTTGCAACTCTATTTTCTACAGTATTTTCATAATTCCCTTATAAGCCAGGTTATAGTGAAATAAACTACTGGCCATAGTATTTGCTTTAAAGTCCCATTACCTTTGGCCTGAAAATTTCTCTGAAACTGGTCAAATTTCATAAATTTTACAGAGCCCCAACCTGTACAGTTGCTATCCCAATTATATTATCCTGTGAATTGGCTACCTTAGACGAACATGGAAAGAAGGAAAGAGTACCAGTCATCTCTATTTCATCTGAACCTTTACAACTGTAAACCTTAAGCAAGATGTTCTCTCCTAGCACAGCTCAGGCAGCTACACATATTGAGCAACCAAAGGCCCCAAGGAGAAAGTATCCAAGGGCTTACAGGCTGATACCAATCAGGTTGGAAGAGGTAAAGATTATTTGAAGATGCCAGACACCTGCCCTGTAAAACTCACTCATCATCTCGTCTTGACCCTCTTCCACAAAATTTTAAATGTTAGGGTTTGAGACAGACTTGTACCTCTCATCAGGGACTCGTGGATTCTGAGTTTTCAGCAAGAACTCAAAAACAAAGAACAATAGGGATCCTCACCCCTTTGACTACCACACCAAATGAGAGAGGTTGTGCAATTTACCTACTAACTTCACTGAGGTTGATAAGTCCATGAGGCACAAGAGTCTCCAAAAATGATGGGTGACCAAGAATGATCTGCCAGAACCAATCTGGTTGTTCCTGTCAAGACAGGATCTGTGCTGATACTTCCCTCAGTATGCTGATCCAATGCCCACAAGATGGACTCTCACTGCTACAAAGTCAATCAACAAGTTCAGGTTCTTTGCCAACTGTTTGGGTGCAACAAAATCAGGCAATCTTTCCCATTTTAGTTTAGAACATCATACAAAACTGAAAAAATCTACAGCAAAGCCATTTCATATGTGAATGAAAAATAGTACAATACACACAATATAGAGGAAAATATGCCAAATTTTTAAAAGTAATTTGTACTTTTCCTAGGTATACAAACCAGAGCTTTTCATATATGGAGTAATCTTTGGCACATGCGCTGAACTGGGTATGTACTGACCAACTAGGAGGGTTCCCAGGCAGAGATGGGGGAGAGAGGATGCCCAGTCGTACCAACTGACACTGCCCATCGGACTTCCGACTACACAAATTCAGTGCAAAAACTGAAGAAACAAAGCGAGACGGATGAGATGGGTTACCTCCAATATGAAAGGCTCTAGTTTGTATACCTAGGAAAGATGCAAATTATTTTAAAATTTGGTATTTGCGAAGGTTTTATGTCCCTGATGCCATGATCTCTTGGGCATGAAGGTACTGACTGGAGAATAACCCCACATATGATGCCAATAGCAGAAGATGGACCACTTTCCTTGTAAATACTTCCTGAAAAGAGTTGAAGGGAACCAGACATTTCTTTCACTGTCCTACAAACAAAACCCTTCTCTTGCAAGAGATGCTGGACCACCTCAACTCATAAAGCTGTAGACACTGAATTACTCAATGGAACCTGTGAATGTGAAGTTGTGACAGAGGAGTGGGACAAATGGGTGGGGCTTGGGGGGTCTACTAAGAGCAAAAGAAGGGCTGCATCCACTCAGTGTATGTGACCATCTTCTCTTCTGGGATAAATGGTAGTAGGGTGAATCTGAAGAGTCAGGCAATGACAAGGATGAGGAGGGCAATGGTGAGGGAGTCAGTGAGGACAGCGGGAGGGGGGGGGAGGTGATGACGTCCACAAGTCAGGGGTACCTCTTGGGACACATTTCAAAGTTACCTCTTGGGAAGTGGGTGGGGGATCTGTGGCAGAAGCAAAAACCACCAGCTGGCCCCCATCCTACCCAGCCAAGGAATCCAAAAATGCTGAAAGATACAGAGAAACTGTGGTATTTAGGGAAGGCCATTACTTCCTCAACTGTATCAATGGTTTCATTTGTCTAACTTCTTCTTTATCCGAGGATGGGGGAATGAGTTTTACGAATGGTGACTTGGCCCTCCCAAAAGAATAACTGCTTGGGGAATGGAAAGTTGGAAGGCTTTGATATCACCTCTAGTGTGGAATCATAGCTTGATAAAGAATCTTTCTTTGTCTCCCTTCCTCTTTTCCCATAATGCCCCTAGTGAAAAGGCCGAGCAGCACATTCAGGACAGGGGAAATCATGAGTACATTCTTTCACCCTGCAAGAAATGCCAAACAAGAGTGGATCTTCTGCAGTAGGCAAAATAAATAGACTACAGGGTCAACCACAGCCTTTGCAGTGGCGTCAGTCCTGCTTACCTTTCACAGAGACAAAGGGCCAACAGAGCACAAAACAAAGCTCAGAGAGCACAGTAAATAAATTTAAAAAGCACCCAAACACACACAAACACAAAAAGGCATATGAAAACAAAACACTACGGATTCTTAGCCAGTACACAGTAAGAGGTAAGACCAATGGGTAGAGTTGGTTGGTGAAAACTGGGCATCCTCTCTCCCCCATCTCTACCAGGGTACCCTCCTTGTTAGTCAGAACACAGCTGGTCCAGTGCATGCTCTGGAGGATACTCCATGCATGAATGGCACAGTGTCTGAATCCCTGTTTGAACAACTGGAAGTACAGCACACCATAAAAATTTCAACCTTGCAATGGTAACCTACAAGACCAGAGAAACGGGTGGGAATATGCTGAAAACAGCAAATTATTATGCCAAACTACAAAAAATAAAAGACAATTCTTGAGAGAAACAAAAAAATTCCGTAGGAAAACTATAAGATAAGAGAAAACCTGGTGATGAACTTGTCTAATTCCCATATGACCTCAGTACATACAGGAGGAGCAATTAGAGTCGAAATTTATTTATGACATTCTAATTATTCCTCATTAGCACAATAGCTACATTTATTTCTAAAGCTGAAATATGTACTGGTTATTATGATGTTCTTTCGGGAGTTTCCATTTGGCATTCGGTAACAAATGCCTTACTATGGTGGCCTAGTTAAGAACTGCAGTATTGCCTTTGTAAAGTCTGTGTTTGCATTATGTTCCAAAAGGAAAATGGAAAGGAAATCTTTCTCTACAAAAGATTTTAGTAAACTGGTCTTCTGTGCTTATCTGAAATTTAATACACAGTATTTTTAAGCTTCTGCAATGCAAATCAATACACAGTGCAGTACAAGGTATTTAAAAATAACACATAGAACTGTTCTCAATATTAGATAACATTCAGTATCTAACCTAACCTAACCTAGTAAATGTATCTGTGCCAGGCATTTTTTTAACACAAATCCTTCTTTTAAGATCTATTATCAAGAGAGATGACTCAATGAAAAAAATTATGATTTTTTATTTATTTATCATATAATAATCTGAAAGCTTGACACAACAGAGCTCATAAGATTTTCAATCACAAAGGAAAAAAAGACAAAACTAGTACTTGTCAAAAACGAAGACGTAAAATGTCACGTATAACGGTCAACCAGTAATATCACTGCTAGACATCGTAATGATCGTCATAATTTCTTATATGTGGAATGTATTTTTTGTCTAAAACTCCTTTGTGATCAACAGGTTGATGATGAGGCCAAGGGCAGACTCATGTAAAGAAATAAAATTCTGCACTTATTATACGGTAATGTATGTAAATAACAAGTTTATAGGAGAGATTTTGAGATGATTGGGGACCGTTGTGAGAACACTGTACCTCACTACCTTCACCTAAGGTGATCAGATATGAAAAAGACTATAAAAACAACACAGAGACCACAATATATAGTAGCGGTATCAACTCTACCAGCAATATTGAGGGGTTAAGCAAGTATAATACGTGACTTGACATCCTCAGAATCCCTAATACAAAAGGATGTTGACTATAATCCTAAGAAAATCTCTCTTTCCACTAATAATACATCAAGGTTACTGAAATTTCAGAGCATCTAAATTGACCACATTTCCTAAAAACTTCACACTGCCTACGAGATTATACTTATACTGTGAGGATAATGATATCCTCCACTTAACAAATCAACTACAAATATTGTCTTAAATATGGCATATATAATAAGTTGTAATACTATAACAGAGTTGTATGGGGATTTTAATTCTCTAAGATTTCATATGGTGGTTTGGTTATCATCAAGATAATAACATTTGACAACTTTTTTTTTTTTTGTGTTTGGAAGACCCTCCCATTTCCCTAATTTATCAGCACTGTAATACAGAGAGCAGATTTATCATGCTCGATTATGGCAAGATGGTTTCCTAATTCTTTAAGATCATTAACAATGGATTTAGAAGCTAAACAAATATGTGGCGCCTGTGTGGTTTAAATGCTAAATTGCCTATATCCCTCAAGAGATTTGCTCAAAATATTTTTATTATACAGTACTAATTCAATGCCGATAACCTAACCTTAATTATTTCAGAACAATTTCTTGGCAAAAGTTTGCAATGGTAACAGTGCAGTGTGTTTTACTGGATTCAAAAGAATGAATTTTAATTTTAGGTACATGAATGTGTGTATTCAAGTAAATTTTACTGAAACACACTGTTACAGCAACTAGATTCAGTTTCCTCTATATTGGTATTACTAAAAGGGGACAAGAATAGAAATATTTCAATTTTACTTCACTAGTTAAGAGAATGAAATATTTATGTAACTGCTGTTAATTCAAGTATTTTACTCATCATTAATCAATGAAAAATATTTCCACTGATTCGAATGCTATCTGTTAACTTTGATTTTTCTTGTCTCGTGATGAATATTTTCTATAATTGGTCACAAAATGAAATTAACAATTTTCAAGGAAATGAAACTGCTCTTCTTATCCTCTTTCACAAGTTTTGTGGCTTTTCCAACACCATACAGTTTTTTTTTGCTACACAAAGTGCTATCAATCATGACAATTAAAAGAAAAAGTTCTAATTTTAAAACTGACTAGACAGCAATAAAATTCAAATCACATCAACAAATTTCAATTTCCTGTGTGCATACTTTTGGCTGATTCTTCATGAACTTAAAAATCTATCATTAAACATGCTTTAGGCTATGTTACTTTACATTATCATCTTATTCAAAGTACGGTATGATCACTTCTTCCTTATAATAAAGAGTATTAGTTTCCTATCATCTATTTACAAGTGCTACATTTTTAATTATGCTTGTCATGGTATGCATTCAATCAAATTTCTTTGACATTCAGTACATCAATTAGTTGCTCGCTCTGTTAAAGAAGGAATATTAACAGAATTCAGCGTTAACTTCAAATGATTTGTGGACTGGAACTAAAGCATGCTTTTCTATGTGCAAAACCATCCAGGAAACCTTAGAAATTCAGGTTTGGTATAATTCAGGTATTATATGTTCTAATACATGTACAGTGCTTGAAGTTTTCTCATTACAGAATACAGATAAAAGCTGCCAAAAATCCATGCATTACCTAACCTCTTGATCAGAAATTAAATCTTCAAATGACAAAAATCTGGATGACCTGAGATTCTTTTAATAACGTTTTCAACTCGTTTTCACTGTCAATATTTTTCGTGGATGTGTGTTAATCCCAAAACATTAATTATATATTCAAATAGAACTGTTACAAGTGATACTGTACTTTCTTTTCACTTACGTATATCTTTGCTTTCAAGATAAAACAGACGCCGTGCTCTAAACTTGACGACAGATGTCTAATCATCTACCTGTAACAGACTGATCAGTGCTGCACTATAGGGAAAGAGATGTATTTAGCCTTATTTTGCTGAATGGCAGAAATTCACATAAGTTCCATTAATATGCATATCTGTAGTACCCCAAAAACTTGAACAATGATGAAAATATTTTACCAAATATTCAAAAATGACAAAATTGACTGGCTATATTTAGTGTCGGTGTCGGGTAAATATGAGGGACTACTAATGTACCAGTGAATAAAATCTTGAGTAAGTGAAATCACCTTAGTCACCTATGATAAGATTTGTTTTCAGAATATGAATTCAAAAGTTCATTTTGGTTAAAAATTAAGTTTCAAATAGCGTTTGATCCTTTACCTATAAATGCTCTGTGTGTACTCCTATTAAATATCTTGAAGTTTCTGGAAAGTCACTGAAATATGAGAAGAACTCTTATGTGTTCACAGAGCACCAACATTACATTCATGGAACAAAAAGCCAAACGATGACATTATTTCAGTTCCACAAACCAAGTAATGTTCCCAGTTTATTCAATTTTCATGAAAGATGAAGGCTTTCTTCTGAGGCAAAATTCAGCAAAAAATATTAGAAACAGACTTTTGTGCATAGTTGATACTATCAAAACAAGTGTATTTATGTATCATGTCAAGCATAACCTACTTTCCAGCTAATACTGTATAACATATGCTACTACATATGAAATAAATTCATAAATATATGCAAGTATGCTGTAGTGATGTTTCTGTAGCCACTACAGAGAAAACAGTAAAGAAAGCTGTAGGGTTCTGGGCATATTTATTCTGAAGATAGTTTCCACACTAGAATCAAAAGAATACCTTAGTTACACTTTACCATCAGAGGTTACCCCAAGTTCAATATTTATTATGGCATAAAAGAATGACCACCTCTCTTAGTGATGTTTTTTCAATTGCTCAGAAAGTGAAAGTGTAGAAACCTCAACATTATGTTGTAGAGAAAATTTTGACCAATAAATGAGGTATTTGCCCTTTCCTGGCCATCTTACATTTTTTTTTTTTACATGGCCACATTTTCTTTTACTACTCTCTCCTGAAAAATGCATAAAATAAGAAAAACACATTTCTATGCCTGAAGAATTAGTCAGATGAAGGTACTTTTAAAATTCTGACCCCCACAGTCTAAAAAGGGCTCTTTGTACAATCAAACTCATGATGTTCACTGTCCCCCCCTTGTGTATAACACAAAATTCTTTTATGATCCAACTGGCATTGTTGTAAAATTTTTGTATTAAGGTATCTTCTGAATACTTTGAATATCAAGGTTAGGATGTTTGTTGTGCATGAAGATATCATAATATTACCTTCTTTTATTGTCTTCAATCAATTTCATTTTGCACAAAAGATCTCAAAACAAAATTTTAAGTTTTGTCCATTAAATACAGTGGTGAAATCTTTAACCTGCTGTATAAGCTCATACGGGACATCAAAAACATTTGGATGACATCAAATATGTCTCAAGTACACATGATTTTAGTATGGTAATACAACTATGTCAGTTCAAAATGGAATTCCTTACTTTACTAATTGCCAATAGGTCTGATTCCACAGCAGTGCTGTACGTCATCGAACTCTAGAATACTTTAATCGGATATTTACTAAAAATCGGGCTCAAGACAGTCTCACAGACCAATGTCACTGCAAAATACATGAAAATATACTAGAGTTCAATGGTATGATGCACAAAAGACATACTGCCAGCTCATCGAACCATTTAGGAGCTACCAGCATATTCTATCTTCTGCTCTTGCTACTACTGTACTGGTAAGAAAGACTTAAAACAATCATATGGACTGATGGCTAGCTACTACCTTCAAAATTGTACATCAACATCATATTGCAATTACAGTTGTACACTGCAATAGTTCATAGAGTTAAAACTACAGGTTGCTACAGTAATATAACAGTGCATACCTTAAACAGGATTACATGAATGTGTAAAATGTCAGACATTACTCTCTTAAAATCTATTTCAGTGCCTGAAGGCAATACATTTATTGAGACATTTTCAGGAAGAGTCAAGATGCTACCTAAATATGTATAGTCTACACAAGATGTTAAAATCTTTGTAATAATCTTCAACAAAGAGTATCAACTAACAAGTGGAATGTTGCACTGCTGTAGTAGGTCATTCCCATTTGATCTCAGTAGAAACATTACAAAGCTCACAACAGGATGCCACCAGCATAATAAAACAATTGTATATGTATATCAAACCATATACAATGTACATGATATAACAAATGAATGGTTGTAACCATAAATATTGTGGGACTTAATTTGGCAGGGGAACAGTGTGCTTTTTTATATGTTGAATGTTTCAATACTGTCTGTGTAAATATGTGTATTTGTGATTACAAACATACACTCATTACTTTAATTATGTATATACCGTATATATATATGAGGTCTATATAATACAATGATAATCATAGAACCTTGAGAAAGGTTATGGAAAATGGGTTAAAGGGTTAAGCAATAAACATTTTTATTTCTAACAGCTATGTAACTGGGAACAATAATATATTGTCTTCCATTAACACTTGAATACCCACCTAAACAGTAGTAGTGATATACTTTCTTTACTGAAAAGCTGATTGTTAATGAAACTTAAGGTGACTTACATATTTCAAGTACAGTACACTATTTTACAAATCTCCTATATCTATTTACAAAACATCACAAAGATTTTAGATGACTAAGTAAGTTTCCACAAAGCTGAGAGACTATCCATGACCAATCTGGCAAGCTAAAGGTACAAAATAGCACAGAATTTCATGACGTACTCATTAACAACTATACCTCTATCCACAGTAACGTAAAATCTTCATAGTTCTTTTACTCTTACACAAAAGGCCAATCTATACAGAGAATTCCACTATACAGCAGTAAAGAAACCACAACAAACATTTGCTAGCTTTTAAAATTATCCTATCATTTTCATCTAAATTTAAGGAATGATATTATAGGTAAATACTGAAAAGGTTACTTCTTACACCTATTGAAACGGAAGGCTTACGGTCCATGGGACCAGGAAGTAAGGGGGTCAAAAATTATATCATAGACCATTCTACCCTCCCTTTCTCCCAGCAAAACTCAAAGAAATGTCTCTTCAAAACGCTATTTTGTGCTATGTAAAAAAGGATTGCATGTTTCCCTTTTGCGATGTTGAACTGAAATACAAAATACCAACCAAATCAAAAACTAAAGAGCTATATTCATGATAAGTTTTACAGTTAACACTAATCTCCCTGCAGCCCAAGTTGAAACTAGAAATCTACGATCAAGAAAATTTGAAATGTTTGATTGCTAGTAAAGACAATTTTTGGGACTGTCACAAAAATCCAATATTAACAAAAACACAAAACATTTCAATATTCTGACATAAACAATAATTTAAAAAAATACTATTGTAACAATAACAATACTGAGGATTTGAATGACATGCCTATCTTGAGGATTCAGTAGACAAAATGCTTGAGCCTCTTTACATTCAAAGTAATTTTACACATACAGTACAATAAACTGTGCTCTGGAATTTGGGATATATGCAGTGCTTTGGCACCAGTATATAAAGAAGTTGCTGTACAATAATAATTAACACGTCTTGATACCCTCCTCGGCACTATACACCGAAAAAGAACTTTCAGCAATAACCTAAACTCCCCAGCAAGAATTAAATTTCAGTTACGTTATTCATTTTTTCTGTGATAATAAAAAAAGGCTCTGAATCAACTCATTATGCTATGACATGAAAAACAAAGTCAACTGGATGGAAATATTTGGAAACTAGATCAAAAGGCTATGCAGTGTAGATGGTCAGCAGCCACCATCCACAAGCATGGTATTACAGGTACATGGTAAATCAAAGGTCACAACTTCCTAAAGGCTGGGTACTTGTACTTTGAAAGGAAAGGGAGGGATGAATTAACTGAATGATTGTCATTCACGTCTCAAATGAATACACCTACGTAACAATACAGTATATGAAAATCTAAAGACCAGCTGTATTTCCACAGCTTACAGCATGATAAAGACTGTTTGCAGACTTGCCCAATCAAAACTACACCATTATATATGCTATCAAAAGAAAATGAATACTGCCACTATGAACCATATCTAATCTCATGTTTTCTACATAAAACTGGCACAAGCAATTTACGAGAGGGCGACAGCTTTCTACTTCAAGTGCCGTCTCATCACTCTTGAAAAGTATTTCTGCCAGTTGCAAATAATGTTATCATTCATGATGTATACTGTACAGCACTGAAAATGACATAAAATACCTTCTGTGGCAACTACACACATATACACACTAAAAGTTTCAAAAATCGAATTGGAAATATGCACATATTATATATATATATATAGAGCACATAAAGTATGACTCAAGTATTACTTTTATCGCAAAAAAACAGAGAGCGGCTTCTCCACTCTCTTTCTATAAATGAGACTGAGTTTCTAATGTTACTAAGGGGGAGGTTAAAATCATAGAGTGGATGTACCATGCTGCAAATAAATTTATCATAAATAACCTATAATCAATGTTTTAATCCTCATCTGAAAAGAGTTGTCCTGAAACTACAGGTTCATAGAATGGATTGGTATAGGAGAATGAGTGGAAGGCATCCGGGTCCAGATGCTCCATAATCTTTTTATCTGCAGGGGAGAACTCCAGCCGTGCATTGCGGAATGTTGGGTCAAAGTTTTCACCAAGTCGTGGATTGCTCTGTGGAGAGACCAGGTCACCATTGATCACCCTGTGCCCTATATAACTTATTTTCTAGACGCTAACTGGAATAATACAGTTTATTGTGGCAACTTACATTATGAATATAGGTTCCAGAATTTTTCATTTTCAAACCCAGCCTAAATTTCACAGGCTCTGACAATACATGCTATTGTTAATTCAAGGATTAAGATCTGGTTGCTGCTGTTGGAATAATAGCAGAATTACAACACTGAAATAAAAAATATCTTTTGACAATCAGTCATACACAAATCCACGGTTTCCTAAAGCAAGAAGATCAAACTAAAGTGAGGAAGCTTATCCTTATCCAAAACAGCATCCTGCTGCCTCTTTCGTAAAAGAAAAATACCACTGGTATGCAATAGTTAGGTCTTTATGCAAAAATTTTGAAAATACTACTAACTCCAACTCTCTGGTTACTCTATTTCCCATTTATCAGCTTAGTGTTCAGAAGTTATGCTTTCTAAATGTACAAATTTCTAATCATTACCCAAAGGTACTTTAGTGAGGCATTACTTGTCATACTAACAAAATTGATAGGAAAAGTATAATTTTAAGCAATAAGACAGAATTAAATTATGAAACTCTAGTATTACATGTTTTAGCAGCTGTCCGTTGTTGACATTAATACACTGCAGAGTGACCTCTCATAAGAAGAGGGAACTTCTCTGGAAATTAAGAAATGAAGTTTACCACTCATAACACAGAAACCTCTTCAAGAAGAGCATTGTAAAGACAGAGAAGTTCATTAAGAAATTGAGGTGTTATTTTCTGGGAAATATTGCTTCCTTGCATCCCTTCAGAAGAGGCTTAAGAATAAACTGTTAAAACTGTTTTGCAAAACAAGGTGACTGATGGTATAAGTTACCTTATGCTAGTGGGCATAGAATTCCCGCGACCATCTAGTTGAAACTAAAAATATTGACCAATTTGAAGAGTGGGGCCTTTTAATGAAGTTAACTTTAAACACATACAAATACAGTAGTCTCATGTCGCTGTTCTGGCAGAGAGTAAGATTCCATTTAAAAAAATGGAGGAATATTCTAGCTTCTGAGAGCATAGCCTGACACCAAGAGAAAATGAATTTGGCCATTAAACAACAGCAGTTGAAAAAGATTCAATTCATGTCCCTAATGGTTCAAACAAACCACTTAGTATCTGGCTAGGAGAAACAATCTGGAAATGGCAAAACCAAATTCTAAAACACTAGCTACATGGAAAAAACTGAAGTGATATTTTTAGCTTAAAAAACCAGTGGCCAACTAAAATGTATCTTATAGAAATTTTTGTGAGTGTCCACTATGTCAGTTTACTATTCTGGCATTAAGTACAGTTTTATAAAAATGCTGTTGTCCTGACAGCTTGGATAACAGGTATTGAAGGAAGAAAGCTTTACAGTTAGTTGAAGGAGTTCTTCTTCACATCTTGTGCCAGGATCATGGAATCTCAAAAGTCATCGTCACAATGGGAGAGAAAAAATTTCTTCTTAGCATGTGAGAATGAAACAAATCAGACCCAGCAACCCTATATTATTTACATAGAAGTTTCATTACACTTCCTAGCCTGGAAGTCCCTTAATGGAGAAGGGAGGCTGCTGGAAGGAATGAAAGCCCAAGAATTAAAAAAACAAGTGGGACTAAGGGAAATCCAAAGTAGTCAGTTGAGGGTTTCCTGATTTAAAATGTTTTGAAGCTCTCCATGGAGAAAATGGAAAATGAGGTCGTGTAAACTTAATGACTTCGTCTGAAGTTCATCTTCTAACATGGAAAAAGGTATGACAACTGGGGCAGTAGTTCCCAAACACTGGTTTAACAAGAGCAGTATAACTGCAGTTTTGTTTCAAGTGATACCTCAAACCATGCACCATCACAATGCCCTTGACTTTTTAAGCTGGTTGCAGATGGTAGAGTATATAAACCACTTTCAACATATTTACCCAATTAGGTTAACATACAACACAAGTGACAATAAAACTGTGATCAGGTCTTGAAACACAGACGAAAGCTCAGTGTCTACGATCTTTCCTTTCATCTTCCCTGCGAGTGCTTCTTGTGTTTATATGCCACGGGACGATTGTGGTATTGGATGAATAGGTGACAATGTGAGGTTAAGCACAGCATATTTCTCCTGGAATGCTCCCTAGTTCTGCACATTTACTTTCTCCTAACAAAACCTTGCTCACAACATTACTGAAGTGCTCACCCAAGTTTTGGCTATTCTGCTTAATATATGAGACAAAGAAATCCAAGCTATGCATAGCACTTGCAATAGAACTAATACCTTTTGAAGTCTCAGTGGATGAATATTTAGATGCGGCACTGCCAAAACCGGAAGAGAAATGATGCTACTGATGATAAATATACATCCTTTGCTTCATACTTTAGGAGTTACTGTGATTATGTCAAATACTGAACCATCAACAGATTTCCTAGGGAATCTTGGAAAAGATACCTACATGAGTTCATGAGCTTCTACAAACCTACTTGATGCAGGTTGGCTCTTGATACGTGGATGTGGAAGTTAGTTGTTAAGAAAGAATAAAGCTTGAAGATAGTTTTGGTACCTTTGATGTATCGACAAAACCTCTGCAATTTTCTCCCTATTCAATAGCTGACAGAGGAATAAAAAGCTTCAAAGAATAAGTTACATAACTTTAAGTTCCAAAAAATGCACCCCTTCTTGCAAGCTGGCAGAGTAAAGAACAATGTTCAAATTTTAAGTTTCCCCGCTAAATATCTACCTAAGCGGTAGCATCCATCCTAATTATTACTTAAGAAGGGAAATGTTAATGGTCACTGCATTTCATGACACGAATCTCGCATAAAGGTGTTTATGTGAAAGTCCAAGTTTGCTTCTGTGATGGATGCAAAAGAAAAATCAGTATAAAATCAAGTCCCCCAGTGTTCTTACTACCTTGTCATATGATCTTAAGAAAAGGAGAAAAGCATTGGCTTTACAAACAGTCCATTTGGAATTGTGAACATCTCATAAAAAGTCTTGAGAAAGTTCTATGATAACAAACACTGAAAGAAATTTTTATAAACTGGAAACTTAGAATGAACTGAATACTGACAATCTGAGACCAAAACTCAATTTATACAGAACATCATCCCTGTAGGGGGGTAGTGCCACCAGTGTACCTCAACGTGGTGCACTGTGGGCATTACACAAGGTTCTTTGCAGCGTCCTGGCAGCCCTTACCTGCAATCCCTTTCATTTCTTTAACTATACCTATATTCATATTCTCTTTTTTTCTATCTTTCTACCATCTCTTAATTACAGTTTCAACATTATTTTCAGCACTGAATGAACTCATAGATCCCAACACTTGGCCTTTGGTCTAAATTCTATATTCCAATTCCAGATCATCATCAGTGTCCGAAAACAGTCCTTGCATTGACAAATATCACCCATTTTAAATATACATATCTGAGCCACATGATTTTTTTTTTTCCCAATTGAAATTTTTTCCAAACTGAAGTAAGGGTCAGTGTTTGACTCTGTATTCACAGTTACGAAGTTTTTTTCTGGTACTTGCTAGATATCTCAGCAACTAAAAAGCACGTTCAAAATATAGTACAGTAAATGAAAGAATCACGGGTCACAAAAGTAATCAGGCTGATGAACCCTTGGAAAACTGTAAATTATCTTGATTTGGGGTTTAGTGTTCTAAAATGTAGTCAACCCTTTTCATACATGCACCTTCAAAGGAAAGGAAATGAAATCACTTTCAGGATACAGCTAACCTAATTCATCTTTAAAATGTACAGGTATTTACTTTTACCATGAAGGATTTAAAAGCAAATTAAGCCAACTTTCATACATGTTTTGGAGCATTTCTTCTCACGGCTCCTGTCTCAAACAGACGGTGGAAATGAACTTTTTCCTCAAGTGAGAAGAGGCCAGGAAGGTTTCTTGCTCATCATTATCAGATATTTTTACATTATTTTCTGTAACTCGGAATATACAAAATTAAGAATCTTTGTGTGAGGAGACCCGTGCATGAACTTTCGTGAACAATTCCTTCAGGTCACTGAAGTTATCTTTTGTGAAAGGTACTCTGACCGAATCATTTTGTGTTTTTATGTTATAAATTATGATGTACACTGCACATTTTCTACTTTAAACGAGGCTCTGGGTGTTATGAGCAATATCAACACTAGGCCAGTGAGAGCTATGCTCAGCCATTTAAATATGCAATAAGCCTACATGGTACTGGACTTTTACAGGAGAAACTGTTAATTTTTTCATATTATATCTGTACTGAGGGACTAAAATTCATTGCAGTTTAATTTAAAACATGTTGACAAAAATATACCGAATTGCAGCATACTTCAACTGAGGTCCCAAGTACTGTACAGTATTCTGAAAGAGTAAATAAATGCTTTAGTGTAACATAAACCTTTTCCCTGTATTTTCACTTTAAAATTTGCCAGTCCTATGTAACACTATATACATTTTGCTGTTCACTGTACACATACAAATTTGCTTTGTAAATAGTTTTTATTTATTAAGCAACAGTGTAGTACATATAGACAAATGTATCTATCCTCTCAAAGTGGGAAAATTCTTGTCAATACTGAGCCATTCCAGGGAAAATGCAAAAAAAAAAAAAAAAAAAAAAAAAAAAAAAAAGGCATGATACAACAGATTGTGGTCTTATACTGAATATTGACTTGGACCACAAAGTTATTTAGCAATCTAGACGTATCTGCTTTCTTGCTCATTACTCGTTGCTTTGGTCATTTTCACACTTCACTAGCACTAAATTCTGGCATATACTCCCTAATGACTCAAACTATTTTTGCTACACGATTAGAGTACCAATGATCCATCTGTTTGGGCTTCTGAACATATCATGAAGTTGACTGTTTTGCTTTGGGCAATTGCTGTTCAGATTTAAGGATACATTTACATAAATTAAAGGTTTATATGGCCAAGATGTTCATTCAAATGCTCTACTTTGTATCTTGAAAAATAAACACTTTGGAAAACAGACTTTCCACTTGTACAGTGGGGATTTCAAGGAGTTTTAAATAATAATTTCTCTTTGGCAGAGACAATCTTTTGATGTAAAGATTTCTTCCTCTTAAATTTCTGAATTGAGCAATAGCACATCAATAAAATATTGAACTGGGAAGCTGTAACAACAACCATACAGGAGAATTATAAACTCCCCTCTCTCAACTCACACTTGATACTGTAGAGTAAGGCTCCCTTGTTATGAAAGTTCAGCCTAAACTATCACTTACTGTCTGAGGATGAAGACAAGAGTACTCTAACCAACTGCAAAGATGGATAGGTAGGCACAAGGCACTCTCAAGTCTCCATTCCAAATCAAGGTATTCATGCGATCCTCCAACTGAGCTTCAATGTCTCTGCTTTTTCTTTAGCACGGGATCTCACCTAAAGATCTTCTGTCTTTGACCAGGGAACCTCAAGGATCTCTCGTTTAGGCTCATCCTGGTTTCAGCCAAAGTACACAGTAACAATAAGAACCTATCAACGAACATGCAACTACTGTCCTTCACCTAGCAAATGCAGTAATGAAAAAGTGAGAAAAGTGGAACAAAGCCACAAAGGATATTCTAGTAACAGGAGAAAAAACAGAAGTAGAGGGAGAACTCGAAAGCGGCGGTAGTGGGTAACAGTATTTGAACCGAGCCATCCAGGAATTTCTGATCTACTTGTTTGACGAAGCGACCTGGTGGATTGAGACTAAAGTATAAATGAAGAGATGCAGAACAGAAAAACAACAAATGCATCGACAATGACAACAGGAGGAGAATGACTATAAAAGTACTGACTTTTGGTAACTGATATTCTTTCACAGCCTAAAATGTTAGTTTGGCATTTTGTAAAGCGTGGGTTTGTACTAATATCTCAACGAAGTATGTTACGCCACTACCTTCAGAACTAGCCCAACTCAGATAGATTTAAAGTGAATTTAACTAATCTAATTATTTACTCTTCAATCATCGTATTGCTTTCCAGACTGATCACCAGGCAACTTTTCACCTTCTATGGTACTTCTATAATTCACATCTATCTGTTGCGCGAACTTAATTCCCTATTCCACATGAAAAAAGATTTAATAGTTATTATATTCCTCTACTACTGACCAAAACTATAACAACAAATGATTCCTACACTATAGTTAACAAATCATACAGAAGATTAATGATCAAAGTAATGATACTCCAATTAACTTTTAACCCTTTCATGTAATAATGCAAACAAGCTTTTAATAAATTCCAATATAATTCTGCTTGCTAGAATTTAATGTCACATCAGTAAAATTAAACTGCTCTGAATGAAGATGGATAAGAAAACTAGAATCCATTGTTTTGCGCTTGAATTTTACGGTAAATTATAATCAACCTCCATTCTTATCTATGACTAGCTAACAGTTAGTTAAATGCTCTGGAAATCAGAATTTTCACGAGTGCTCTGGTTTGAAACGTCTCAACAAACTTTCTTTTAATTATTTACAGTAATATTAAGTTTACTCCATACTTTTTGAGGTAATCAAAGTTTTTCTTTACAACCTCCCCAATTCTTATAAAAGAAGCTCCATGAATATTTTATGAGAAAAATACTTACCAGATTCTATACCACGTTTACAGAACATTGGCTGTACTACCTGTATGCTTTCTTTTCAGAATGTTTACAATTTCACTGCAGTTTCTGGATGTGCTGGATATCATTTAGCAGCACATAAAACCAACAACTTGTCTGTCTTCTTAAAACATGAACATTTTTTCTAACTCTAAATAATGTTAAAAATAATGAATGTATCAACAGTCATTCTAAGAGTGGATTACCAAACTTTTTTTATGTCTTGGAACTTTATGACCTCTTTAAAATACTTTTCCTCACAATTTTTCATTGAATAGTGAGATCTATATTCTATTTCTATATTCTACATATGGCAGACCCTTGCTATCTTTCTGAAATAAAACTGCAAATGAATGGAACATCTTCAAGATATGGTCTGCTCTCATAACTTAACACATAACCAGCTATAACTAAGTTACTACAAATAGCAAAAAATTTTTTCTTATTGTACTTTTTCATAACATTCATCAGCTTCACTTTGCTTACGATACAGGAATGAAGTCCGGTCCTAACTGTACAATACTAGGAATAAAAAATTCTGGAACCCTGTTTCATATACACAAAACTTAAGCAAATACAATAATACTTAATATTCCAGTTGGCGTCTTAAAAGAACCTTGGAGGAAGGTTTCTGAAGAGCTGGAAAGCTAAAGTACTTTGAGAGAAAGATGCACAAGATACTGACAGAGCAGTGATGACGGGAAAAAAGAAAAGTTCTGAGGCAAAGGAATGAAAAAAATGGTGGCATATAAAAAAAAGAAAATCAATGATTATACATACATAAATATACTTACTCTATTTGAAAAGAATAACTTGCAACTATATGAATTAGTAATGGACAGACAATACTCTTCACAAATATAGTACTCAGTATGCCCTAATTATATCCTTGATGTACACTTTGACTTGGGGGATCTGAAAACTTATCATAGAGCAATATTTGAACTGTTTGCTTCTCACGTCATACACAGTATTAACTAAAACAAAGATGTAAGATAACTGTTAGAGGTTAAAAGATCAAGAGATCTACAAAAACACTTGAAGATAAGAGGACATATCCAGAGATGGCTTGCACTCCAACCTAAGGACATAGAACTACCCACAATACCAAGATATACACTGTGTCATAATCATGAATATTGTAATCTGCTAAATGCAATGTCTGTAAAGAAATTCTAACATTAAAAAATCTTGAGCATTCAATGAAAATCGTTAGGAAGTGGTACTTAGATGTCTGCCAAAGTACACCTCTTTGTGAACAGTGTAATGTTGCAGAATCACATCCAAGTCAAGGGTGATGCTGCACCAATACAGTAAAATGCAATTTGATCATCTCTATGCAAAGACATTCAAAGGTATTCAAAAGGGGGGGGGGGCAGGGGGAGAATGATAAAACTGAATACGTACTACATACAGCACAATAAACACATGAATCACAAGACACTTTTGGGAAACAGCTGGAACAACAGTGGGAAAGGTTACAACAGGGAGGAAAATTGAGCCGAATTAGAACAGCTGTTCGTATATTACTGTATTAGCACCTTACAATATTAGTCAAGATCATGTACAAATCAGTACGGCAGTAATACCATATTATTCTTATAGATTTTAGTATTTGTGCCTAGACATTAGCAGTTGTTAATAACTCTAACTACCAATAGTTCATTATTAGTAACTAAGAGTGTTGCTGAAGGTTAGTAGAGACAGAACTTTGAAGACCACCCGAGAGATGATTGCTTGCAGCATTGTTAGACGATCTGGCTACTCTTACAATACACCTTACAAATCTACGAACACTGTCAGCGATGAACTTCCACAAGCCAAAGAACAAATGGGAACAGTTTCCAGCAACATCTAAGGGTTACAGTTACTGCATCTGTACAACTTCAGTTGAAGAAGCAAGAACAACTAAAAATTACACCAAATCAAAGAAAAAGACATCAATATCGAAACAGAAAACTGCCCTTTATTCACTGAAAAATAAGTTGGTACGCGATGAAAAAGTGCTTTACGTACTTGAAGTTTCTTGAAGTTTCCAAATCGTTACTTTCTTCTCTCACACACACAAATGATTTATATTTCACAAAATAGAGAGAATACTAATCCACAAGATACATATCACTTAAACTTTACTAATAAGAGAGAAAAAAGACTTATGACCTTTCAAATTCACAAATTTTACTTTTGTCTACTCTTGCTAAGCATGGCAGTCGGAAAAAACATTCAGTGTTTTAAGTTACCTCGGTGTTTAACATTTCAGTATTTTGCCAAATATAAACAAATAGTCATGGCCACTAAATTTCCTTTAACCATCTTCAAAAAAGGCAACAGATTCGTTTGAGAAACTTGGTTCTCCTCTTTTCGTATGTACAAAATAAACCCATGTAGAAATCATCTGATAATTATTTTGGGTGAAATCAGTAACAAATGATTTACTCACTTTAAAATATATTACGAATACAATGTTGTAATCTTCCCCTGGAACTCAAAATTGTACCTTTTCTTGGATCTTTCCTAGATCGTGACCTCCAACAAAGTTCCGGGGGTCATTATCTAGGCCTAATATTTCTTGGGGGTCATTATCTTTATGATATTTACAGTCTTTTGTTTATGTTTTTACGGTAATCCCCAACGGGCTTGTACTAAACACGTCGCAAAGGCGGATACATACCGGGTTAAAACCCATGGGGGTTACTATCTAGGAAAGATCCCTTTTTTTTCATATTGGTATAAGAGAAAAGTATACCAATGGGAAATCAAAACAATGCTACCACAAGAGTCCAGATACAGCATTATCGCAGTGATACGCAAGTTATTCTTGATAAATACATTGCATACAAGTCTGACTTTCTTGTTCGGTTCCTCTATTATCATGTACTATTAAAAGGACAGAGGGAAAGATGTTGTTCTTTGACTGAAGTTATAATTTATCACTCGAGAATCTGCTTCAAAAAAGGGCAAGGAATCCAAAGAATCCGCTACTGTTACAGTCATTTGTTTTTGCCTGCCGGAAACAGCTTCTTAACACTTCCTACGGTCTTCTATATGCACTAACATGCAAGTCAGCAGCCTCTCCCTCCTCTCCAATAATGTCTAGCTCGATGAATACTACAGGCAATACTCACAAAGACTATGTGTACAATGAAAATCTCATGTGGTTACCATACCCTCAAGACATGAGGCACTTATACTGATCAAGTGATGAACAGACAATATGCTTCAATGACAAGTTATGATGTGTATTTGTGTTCAAAAACATTTGTAAGCTTTCTAAAACGAAAAATTTTTGAAAACAGTTATTACCTTAGATCTCTAATATTCCTTTCATGAGAATATTGAGAAGTGGATAATGCGTGTATGCTTAAAGTGCACTATACTTAACATTCTGATTTATTCATTCCACCAGCTTCTTCCACTGTACCTGTACTGTGGCGTGATGAAGATTTATGAAAATTTGACTATAAAGCCACGTACTGAGGCACTTTCAGCCATTCGGTGCTTAAACAGTGAGGCATGTTCAGTTACCGTAACTAACCTCATTAATCATTCCACCACAATTTTTCAATCTTTTATATTACCATATTTCAAGTACTGTTTCCCTGTTTGATCCTCGGCAGCTGACTTATATCTTCAATTGTTGAACAAAAGCTTGGGTTCTAGTAGGTTTTTTCCCCCAGATCTTAATACTGATCTCTGGCGCCACTGTTCAATTCCCCATGGCAGGGTAGACCCGTCACCTCATGCAATGCATGGTAGGCATTACTTAAGGTTCTATGCAGGGTCCCTTCAGCCCCTAGCTGCAACCCTTTTCATTCCTTGCACTGTACCTCCGCTCATAATCTCTTTCCTCTATCTAACTTTCCACCCTCTCCAAACAATTGATTCAAAGTGCAACTGCGGGGTTTTCCTCCTTTTACACCTTTCAAACTTTTCACTGTCAATTTCAATGCACTGACGGCACTATCCCGCCTTACAAGGTAAATTATCATAGATCAACAGCATACAGGGATGCACAGTGAGCAGAAAACAGGTGTTAACTTTTCAGTGCGAGAACATGGCTTCCTGCTGCGTGATTCTGCTTGCAATTGTAATTTAATATGCATTTGTACTAAGGCCATTATGAAGAAGCTTCAATGCTTTTGATGAAGGGGCATGAATGAACTCAGACGTGAATGAACATATTACTGATGCATGATGAAATACGTATTTTTGGAGCAAGACTTCCTACTGGGTAACGATACTTCCAACCGCAATTCTACAGTATGTGTATAAGTGGTGCAAGCCCAGTGTTGAAAATATCATAGTTGTTAGTGAAAGAGCACATGGTAACAAAATGTAACAAATTAAAGGTATGATCACAACCTGTCTCAAATCTCTCTCTTTTGCAACATTCATCAGCAAAATTGTTTACAGTCATTTTCAAAGTAAGGGTAAAAGCTGATAAGACATCTCCCAAAACAAACATTAATGGAGGAAATGAACCTGATTGCTGACACAATTACTCAATAACTTTTCAATAATTTCACTCCAGAGGAATTTTTAGTTTTCTGTAAAGAAAACTGTTATGCCAGCTTTGTCTGTCCGTCCGCACTGTATTCTGTCTGCACTTTTTTCTCTCCGCCCTCACGTCTTAAAAACTACTGAGGCTAGAGGGCTGCAAACTGGTATGTTGATCATCCACCCTCTAATCATCGAACATACCAAATTGCAGCCCTCTAGCCTCTGTAGTTTTTGTTTTATTTAAGGTTAAAGTTTGCCATAACCATGCATCTGGCAATGATATAGGACAGGCCACCAGCGGGCGGCGGTTAAAGTTTCATGGGCCGCAGCTCATACAGCATTATACGGACACCACTGAAAGATAGATCTATTTTCAGCGGCCTTGATTATACACTGTACAGAAAACTCGATTGTGCAGAAGAAACTTCAGCGCATTCGTTACTTGTTTCATATAAGTTTGACACCGTCTGAAATGTATAATTTTCAAAGGGGGGGATTATAATCTGTTAACAACGAACCATTGCTCCCTATTCCTATCTCTTCTTCAAGTCAGATTATAAACTTAATCATTTCTAAAACTGAATGTTATCAACCAGTATTTGAAGCTTTAACTGGAAACCCATGAAAATCAGAAGACGCTATTTCACCATTTACAAGAATTGTTAATTCACATTCAAAAACTTATTCCAACTCTTACACACAAGCTCCCTCTCTCTCTCTCAAA
Organism: Macrobrachium rosenbergii; assembly: GCF_040412425.1. Classification (NCBI taxonomy): domain Eukaryota; kingdom Metazoa; phylum Arthropoda; class Malacostraca; order Decapoda; family Palaemonidae; genus Macrobrachium; species Macrobrachium rosenbergii. The sequence goes on along the minus strand of NC_089752.1, from coordinate 117,910,219 downwards.
GCATCTGCTTGACTTTAAACATCCCAATAAAAGCAACTTTTCTCTAAAGGCAGAACACCCGGACTCATTTTCCCCAAGATGTAACCAAGTACCAGGACCTTTCCCTGAAAAAAGTGGGATGCTATATCTTACAAACTAACCATAGATTTTTCATGAATGTAATCTCATTATGTTTCCCACACCCAAATTCCTCTGGAGATACTAACCTATCCTAACTGTATGGCCAAAAAAAAAAGTGGGGGGGGGGCTGGCGCAATACTAGCATACATCTCGGGAAACTGCCACCCGGATCTTAAAATCAAACTACATAAATCCGTACGATGCCTTGTGAAAACGTCAATCTTATATGGTGTCAAATACCGGGCATAAGTGTACTATGTAAAGCTTTTGGGTCTGACATAATTTTCCTTGTATGTACTATTGAAAAAAAATTATATGATAAGACAGCTATTATAGGAACTACTAGGAATAAGGTTTGGATAAGTGAATGTATAACACCTGCGTTAGGAGTGGCATTATTGTTAAATGATTTTTTTGTGGATGTGTTAATGACTCGATAACTGAATAACATGATTAGCTGAAAAAATTGCTATGATGAAATATAGCATATGGCTTTTTTCTGTAAAGGTATGGAGAGGTAATCACGTCAAACCTCTTGTGTTTGACCGCAGAAAGAACACGTGAGAACACTCATGTAAAATATGTTGCCACTCCTTTCAACTTTGTAAGACAAAGTTTATCACGTTATTCAGTCATTGAGTTATAAGCAGAAAAAATAAACAAATAATTACGCCACTCCTAATACAGTTTATTACAAATGTTTCTTGAATGCACAGTATATAATCAAAGCAAATCGTGAAAGTATCTGGGGCTGGAATTTGCTTATTTTCTTCAATGCAGAAAATCCAGAGCACCAACTGAAGGGATTGCAAATGAAACACATCACACTTCACTATGAGAGGCAACGTGACTACAATTTTACAAAAAAAATACAATCGCCACTGACTGTTTTGATTGTAAAACGAGTTTAAGTCCTTTTTTCCCAACACTTTTGAGATGTTTCCCCAAATGACTTTACTAGACACTTTAAAAAATCCAGTTGGTTTTGGTTTTTGAAAGTAGAAAATTTTTCATCAACATTACGCAATGACAAACAATGGTGCTTACTGAACATTCTGCAACTAACTTCAGAAGTTCAAGCAAAGGTGCAATGCATTGCTACCCTAATACTATCCTCCTTGCACTTCAGTATATTTTTATCTATTTGTTATTTTATTAATTTATTTTTTCTTTTTTAATAAGTGAGTGGGATCTCTTGTTTCTGCATTCCCTTAACTCCTCTTGCTTCTTCCTAATGAACACTATATTCCTTAGAAGCTTGAATTTCAAGTCAAAGGCCCCTGTGGTGCGCTTGCTCCATATGAATAGGTTTCATCTACTGAATAACAATAATAATAATAATAATAATAATAATAATAATAATAATAATAATAATAATAATAATAATAATAATAATAATATACGAAGGAAGAAGACCCTCTTTGAGGCAAGTTTTGTTGAATAAAATTGCTGCATTTAGCAAATTTATTTTATATCGAGTTTTCTCAATTCTTCTAATAATTCGCTTTTCCTGCACATCAGTATTAGTCAATAATTGGCCAATGTTCATATTTCGATGGATGAAACAGCACAAGATTGGAAGACTTGAGAAAACTAAGTATAAAAAAATTTGCAAAATGCAGCCATTTTATTCAACAAAAGTTTGGTTAAACCAGTGGTTCTCAAATTTTTTGCTATCGTTACCCCGGCAGTGGTGTGATAGATCACCATTACCCCTACCCCATTCCTCTTTGGATATGTGGCTTATTATTGCAGTCAAAAGACCAACCAAGAAGCAAAATGATATTTCTAAGTAATAATTCCCCACGGACTGTATGGAAAGGTTCCGCGCATGCGCAAGTCATTAGGGAGCCATATGTTCAATAAGGGACTGGGTAAGGAAATCTATTGTAATAGGAACTATAGTAACCTAACGTACCCTAACCTAACCTAGTAGGCCGTGTTACTTAGCCGGGGGGCGGAGGGGTGGCCCGCCCCCCCGGTAATCACTTTTTACTGAAAGTTCCCCTATAACACTGCGCATGTGCGATAGCATTCCAGGATGGCCAGTATACAATAACAATAATTTCTGAGGTTAATTACAGTCGACCGACAAAAAAAAAAAAAAGTAAATTCTTGATAAGCAACCAAAATACAAATGCTATAAGTCAGTTTTAAAAGAAATGCTCAGCTCTACCAGCAAAATTACCTCATCAAGTGCAGAACACTCACTGGAGACAGTGGAGGAGAATGCGCAACAATCAACAATCAAGAAAATTATCTCCTGATGTTTCACTCGCTTATGTAACAAATTAAGACTCTCCATGGCATTCTTATTTTTTCGCGATTGAAGAAAACAAACGTTGGGGCCTAACTTGCGTAATTATGATAAAAATGAATCTATTTACTTCAGTATTATTTATTATTTTATTTATATATTTATTCATTGTTATTATTTATAAATTTACTGAATTTTACTCCAAAGAACTATTACTTTTAGAAAGTGCCTCGTTACCCCCCAAGAAACGGCTTCATTGCCCCCCCCACGGGGGTAAATTACCCCAAGTTTGAGAACCACTGGATTAAAAAGATGTTTTGGCCGTTCCAGGAGTTCGATCAAGATACCTTCTACACTTTAGTTCACCATTGGCAGGCCGCAGTTTGGTAACATTTACTAACAATGACGAGTTTGATATTAAATATTCATTTTAATATAGATTTGATGAATCACACACCAGATCACTATACGTACTACTTTTCAATGGCTTCTTTGTAAACCGAAAAATTAAAAATAAAACAACAGCACGATTAGAACCACAACAGTACTTCAAAAAGTGGTCCTACAGAAATTAAAAACTACACGGCAAGAGAAAGGTAGGGGATGGATTAACAGGGGATTGTGAAAATAATTCACACAGCCTTAAAACAATGATATACTTGCATGAAACACATTCAAGGGGTCCAGTAAGCACAAAACATTGCATCGAAATATTCTGGAAAATTTCAATTTAGGCGCATGTACCCAAGAGTAATCTGTCCCTGGTATATATATATATATATATATATATATATATATATATATATATATATATATATATATATATATATATATATATATATATATATATATATATATATATATATATATATATATATATATATATATATATATATATATATATTGGTTTTGTATCAAAGGAGTGACATAAATACCGTATTAAAAGAGTGACAAAGTAACTAATAATGATTAAAAATTATTAAATTAATAGGATTTTATTTAAAAAAGTAGAACCACTGAATTGTTAACATGTTTTAAATGTTGGCCGGATGGTTGTCACTCCTTTGAAATATATATCTGAGGTGTCACTCCTTTGAACTGCTCCGTATACAGTACATCATATATATATATATATATATATATATATATATATATATATATATATATATATATATATATATATATATATATATATATATATATGTATATATATATTTGGTACATTGTATTATATTCACCGTTGAGGAAGCAAATAAGAGTACATAACTGTTTTTAGATGTTTTGGTAAACAGAAGAGGTAGAATCCTTGTGATGATGTTTACAGGAAGCCTACCAACATCTGTTCCTGAATCTAATACCAATGGTGTCACCATATCATTGTAAACCTCTGTTATCTTTTCAATTATATTTCTGAGGACTGTAGTCACAAGATTCCCTGCACTGGAAGTGATGAGAAGTATTTGGGTCAAGCTGGTAGAAAACTTGATTACCATATTGAACATCGTTACGTTGTTACGTGAGAAATGCCGAGTACTCTATTTGTACACATGAATCACTTTAACTATTGTACAGACTGAAAATCATACCAGAGCTAATATTCTGTAATAATGCTGTGAAAGAAATATTCTTGAATCTGCTTTTATTGAACACTTTAATAATCAACTTCAAAATCTAACTCCTGGTCTCTAAACCTGAGAGTAACTTCTTGATGACACTGTACACTTTAAGCGAATGAGTGTTCGAGTGCTTGTATGGTACTCTTACTTTTTATGTAGTGTCAACGATGATATTTCAACTATTAATTTGTTAATTCATCTGTTTTCCTAATGAACGATCTCTTTCTGCTTTCCCGTTTACATTTTATTACTTCTTTTGAATAAAAACCTTACTATTCTTTCGAAGCTTGAATTTCAAGTCAATGGCCCCTGTGGGCTTGTTCCATACGAATAGGGTTCATCTTCTGAATAATATAATAATAATAATTGAGTATTAAAGTATGCAATACACCAATAAATGAACTCTCTGAATAAAAGATGAATATTTATGCAAAACTGCAGAATATTATACATGAAAAACCAGAAGGAGATATGAGAAACGTTATTGGTAATATGAATCCCAAGTCTGTAGGAACAATGTAGATATAGAGCAGTGGTTCCCAACCTTTTCTGGCCCATGCACCCTTTCACCACATGTCAGAATGAGGGTGGACATAAAAGTGAGGACGGACAGACAAATAGCCATCTCAATTGTTTACTTTTGCAGAAAACTAAGAGAGGCAAGAAGTGCGTGTAGACAGATTTCAGGGAGGAGATTTTAAGAAAATATTAGAAGGTACCAAGTACTCAAATCTAGACAGTGAAGTTAAAGAGAGAGAATACTTGGAAAAGGACGCTGATGACGATGGCAAAGCCACGTATTCAGGAGCAACAATATGTCAGGGTATCTGACAGAACTATCAATAAAATACTGACGGGAGAAAAAGAAGTAAATATCTGCCCAAAGGAGGGATTTGTCAATAATGACATCATAAAAATAAGAAGAAAGACAATCCTGGCCTGACCATTTTTATATCATGAATAACAGATTTGAGGGAGAACATTTGGCTGGAATACCCGAAGCTAACAAAGATCTAAATTATTATTATTATTACTACTCAGATGATGAACCCTATTCATATGGAACATGCCCACAGGGGCCATTGACTTGAAATTCAAGCTTCCAAAGAATATGGTGCTCATTCAAAAGAAGTAACAGATGAAATTATGTATGTTTATATATATATATATATATATATATATATATATATATATATATATATATATATATATATATATATATATTTCTGGGTCGACCTGTGTCAGCCAGTGAAATATATATATATATATATATATATATATATATATATATATATATATATATATATATATATATATATATATATATATATGTGTGTGTGTGTGTGTGTGTGTGTGTATGTATATTATAGAGCAATTTATTAACTAAAAGCTGGCAAATGAATACAAAGACATCCTTCCACATAAATATTAGCAAATCTTCAAAACTGTGAACAGATAATAGATACATGTGCACTTATATACATACATAAATATACACATATATACACTAAACATGTGTTTGTATCTTGTTATCTATTCACAGTTTTGAAATTTATTAATGTTTTTAGAAAAATCACTCCACTGTATTGACAAATTCTGTTTAGATAAGGAATGAAGAGTTCTCCTCCAAGTGCAATAAAATATTAACAAATTTCAAATTTGTATACTATTTTAATCTGACTTTTACCTCTAAATACTTCACTGTGTGTATGTGTGTATGTGTATGAAAGGTCTGTTAACACCTGGGTGTTGTTACACCCTGAAGTGTCTAATTACGAGGCACATATGTTGCCACTATCCAACAATTTACACTTATATTTATTATGTTGCCATGTTCATTGCATCATCATGAGATGTACTTTGTCTCAACATATCTTTCTATTTGTTTCATGATCATTAACAACAAACCCATTTGGGTGGTGTGCGCTGATAATTGTATGAGTCAAGGCTGTATCACGCAAGCTCATTTTTCAGCTTTGTAGTTTTCTGAAACGAAAACTATTGTGCCGGCTTTGTCTGCCCGTCCACACTTTTTTCAATCCTCACTTTTCTGTCCGCCCTCAATTCTTAAAAACTATGGAGGCTAGAGGGCTGCAAATTGGTATGTTGATCATCCACCCTCCAATCATCAAACATAGTAAATTGCAGCCCTCTAGCCTCCTCAGTAGTTTTTATCTTATTTAGGGTTAAAGTAAACCATAATGGTGTGTCTGGCAATGATATAGGACAGGCCACCACTGGGCAGTGGTTAAAGTTTCATGGGCCACGGCTCATACAGCATTATACCGAGACCACCAAAAGATAGATCTATTTTTGGTGGCATTGATTATATGCTGTAGTGGCTGTACAGGAAACTCAATTGCACCGAAGAAACTTTGGTGCATTTTTTGTTCTTTTTAAGCAATTTGCTGCCAATCATTGTACCAAGTAGCAGGAATCATTTTTCATACTGGTGTACAATCGCAGTTACAAGTTTGTCAGAGCGATGAAATGCAAGTGAGAGCTTTGGCAGCTAAATTTATGTCACCAGTTTAAGCTAATTCGAGATGCTAGTTCATGGGAACAAACCAATCAATTATTGGCTACCTGATACAGGGTTTGTCAGCAAGATGCTAAAAGTTGATAAAAAATGTGCTCATGTCACACATCCCCTTTAGAAATGTGCTGTGGAAGGAAGGGATGGTGAAGATATTCTCAAAGAGGCCTTGAACCAAAACTAGGCCCTGGGTCCTTGTTCTCATATCTTCATGACATTTCTGTTGACTCTGCCCCTTTCTACCTAACCTAGTATTGTACTAGTGTATAGTTTAACAACTGTAAGAATAAATTATTATGTATTATATTAGCACAGTACTCAGTTCTTCTCATGCATAGTTTACTCCAGTCCTAAACTTATAGTTTTTTGCTTTCTTAACAGTACACACACACATATATATATATATATATATATATATATATATATATATGTATGTATGTATATGTGTGTGTATGTGTGAGCATGTGTCCACATACAAGCATGCAAGTAGGTCAGGCCTTGAGACATTCAGGGGACAGGTTTTAATGTTTTTGCCATGATGAAGTCCGAACATGCTGCAGTTCTGTTAACTCGTCTGTCCGCTTAGAACAGGAAGAACTTAACAGACTTGAGGAAAGTTGGGTAAATGAATTAACTTCTACATTTAGGTTGTACAACTTCCTATACAAAAATGTGAAGACAATGACAACTTTTTCACATACTGTATCTTCCATTTTTCCTTGTTGAATATTTTCTTAGGATCATTCTTATCTGAGAACCATCATCACAGTACGAGACAAAATTCATTTGGTGGTAAGTGTTCACACTTACGGATCATGGAACATGTAGATTTTCAGCATCAACCATTAAAAGGTTATTGCCCAGTATAAAGACTGTTTTAGCTATGCATCAATATTGATGATGAAATTACTGTATGTAAGAAAACAAAAGTTAAAACAACTAGAAACTGCCTCTATACTGTTAAAGTCAGAATTGCTTCAGCTTTAGAATGAGCAACCAGCTAAGAACAGTGGATATACTTGTAAAATAGGCCTGTAGAGATTGCTCAACTCATTAACCAATAGTTTATGCCACCTTCAGTTTTTTTTTTTTATTAACACATAAAAACATTCCAAATGCAAATTCACACAGGAACTCATAACTGCAAATTTAAAATGATCTATACTGAGAAATAACAGCATCTGAATTATCAGTGCATGAAGCCAAGGTAAGACTGAACTTCAGTTTGAAAACTGGAATTGCTGAATAGCTATTTGCTGCATTTGGCCTGATCCATAGATGTAACCTAAAGTACCGTATACCATATATAGCATACTGTAAAAATCCTCTAAAATAGCATTACTGTACACCTTTACAAAACACTGCTGCTTCAGGACAGTGACAGGGAAGTGTTCAAACTGTAACAACCCTTGACAATACTACTGTACCTATTTTGACTTGCAAAACATTTTATGGGCACTTCTCAGCATCTTAAAACCTAGCTAGTCTCATGGAATTTTTATAGCTAGTTTATTACACCAATAATCAAAACCTTGGCACAAACTGAGGCTCAAAAACTGGCCACTAGGGTGCATATTCTTATTCAACACCAGAGAAAGAAAATGCTCTTTACATTATAAAACAGAAACACCGCCACGCAAGATTATTTGCAGTTTTCACAAAATCACAATGAATGACATTTCGCAATAAACAAAAGATATTCTGCATAAAAGAAAAGCTTCACATTTATATTCTACATCAACCTCTTTGTCAGATGTTTTTGGACATTTTATTTTCTGACATTCTTGACACAATACAGAAGACAGTTTGATGTATACAGAGTCAGTATTAATGTGATATAAACACTTCACTATGTAATGCATAACCGCATTACATAGTTCTTCCTGGAATTTTCTAAACACAATTCAAGCAAGTGACTGAATCAGCGGACTATAAACAACCAAAAAATGGCAAAATAACCTCCGAGATCTTACTCAAACACCTGTTTCTACCCATATCTTGTATCCTGAGTTAGACGTGGCAAAGGATTTCTACCAAACTGCACAGGAAGAATGGTCCTAATCAACCATCAACTAGAGAAGGGCAGTCAGAGACTACAAACCTCTACTACAGCTTGATCACTCAAACACTGTGTTTTTTTATATTTTCTTCTACTAAATCTATACTAGAATAAGACTAGCACGGATGCCCAAAAATTCAAGGTCATTCATGTTCTCTTCCAGAAAGCGCAAGAAGTTGTTTTTTTTATATAGATATCAGTGAAAATATTACAAATAAACAAACCAAAGAAGAATTCCTGGATTTAGATCTAGACACAAGTCCACACTAAAGTGTAAACAAGTTTTCTGGAGCATACTGAATTTTCTTACAGAATCTCATAAAAATTTGTTCTACAATTTTCCCATAATTCTGCTGCCACACTGACGAGCAACCTGAACCAAAGAGTAACCTCTTTGCCTTCGCTCTAGTCCCTGTTCTGAGCAGCTTTTGAAGAAAAGGTAGTGTCTTTGCATACAACAGTTACCTTTCATAGTCTTCCATTTCTTTACATAAGATTTTAATATTTACACAAAACTGAATCAAATTTTCCCAAACTTAACAAAATTTCGTTGCCTTGAAAGCAGTCAAGCTTCAGTAATTTGAAAGTACGATAGGAAGAGAGTATTTCAGGCTAACTTTAGAGAAATCAAAGACATTTCAGAACTGGAGAAAAGTGGACAATGAGAGAGGGAGGATGATACAAAACTAAATCATTGGGAATTAAGTTGTTTCTGCTGGTCATGAAAACTAATTGTATTTGCCAATTCTGCTGTTTGTTTCCACTGGGCAGGAAACACTGGCCATATCCAGTAATGGTCTCAGCCATGTATTCTTCTTCTCTTAGTCTTTTCTATTGCATGGGGATCAGCCAAGTTTCAGGTCCAGGATCAATGCCATGTCCAGCTCTTCGGTCAGTTGCTAGATAAACAAAAAAGTGTGGCTCCTCCCTGACTGAAATCTAAGGATCCATGGGGCACAAGCCAAGTGCTGCTAGCCAGCTAACTGATGATATTCTTATTTTATTAAAAGTAGGAATCAAGTGTCTTGGAGTCCAGAAAAACCACAAATTTGGGCCAATAAATAATGGGTGTCATATGGAAAAAAATTGTATCATAAGTCGAGGGCCTAAAAATTGTGAATATACAACCAGAATTAAATCCACCAAGAATATCAAAATTAGGAGCACTTATGTACAAAACTTACACGTCATAAATGGCTTACAGCTGAGTATGAATGTCCAGACTTTCCATGACAGTACAAATGAGTTAAACTTTGCTTATTCTCACATAAAGCACTTCAAGGTTTGTAAAAATCTCATTGTTCACACAAGCATGATACCACAGAAATCTTCTCTTGATTTTGATTGACGAACAAAAGATCTCCTTCCAATTTCTTAGTTGAAGAAACTAAACATTGCATGCTCATTAAAAGGCAGAATATTAATTACTGTATTCTTTGTCATTTTGACCTTATTACCTAATTATAGTTTAGTGAATGATATACATTTTTCATTATTTACCAGTAAGTTCTTAATGCAAGCCACCAATATATTTAGTATTATGCTGCAATTCAAAGTCAGCAGGCGCACATATATTTAAAATAATAGTTTTCCAAGAAGGTGAGATAACCCCAAGCACTTTACTGTTCATTCAGAATAGTGCCACTCTTTCTCCCTGACACGGAAGCTAACATTTTTGCCAAAAAGAACAAAATGGCAGTCTCCCTTAAGTAGGGAAGGGCAGAATGCAAAGGCAAGTCACTTATCTGGGAGATGTGTGGAGTGATTACAATTAAGGTCCGCATTAGATGAAATGATCGGAATAGCCGCCCCCCCCCCAAAAAAAAATGATGAAGTTTTTTATTGTTATCAAAATAGTTTAACCAGACCACTGAGCTGACTTTCAGCTCTCATAGGGCTGGCCCGAAGGATTAAGATGAAATACCAGGTATAGGCCATAGGCCAAGCACTGGGACCAAATAGGTCATTTGGCATGGTGATGAATAAATGAAAATAAGACTTAAATAAACTGCACAAGGCATACGCTTTGACACTGGAATACACACACCCATTAAATTCATTCACTCATGTTTCCATACACACAAAAAGAAAAAAGGAATATTAAAATTCAGAATAAATATGGGAGCTAGAGAAGATGTTAACTGACAAATCTATTACAGGAAAACAAATGGCAAGGAGAAAACATATTAAGGTATTTGAGGAAAATGTCCCAGGAGTAGGAGAAGGATGAAGTGGATTGGTACGTTTCTGACTCACTGATAATTTAACTGAATTCAACTTGGAATTATTTGAAATAAGTAGCCAAACCTGTACTTCATGAGCTCTCAATTAATTCAAAACAAACCTTACACTTGATCAAAGAACAGAGCTATATTACATCTTCTCAAAACCAAATGTTACAGTTTTCTTAGAGACATGGCTATGAAAGAGTGAAGTTCCCATTTATAAGGGAGAAGCTTACAATGGTTACCCCTTCCTCCCAGATTGCCACAAAGAGTAATCAAAACTCAGGAATGTGTACGATCTGGTTTTCAAGAAAGAGCTTGCAAAGGAACTGTCTTCCATCTTTTGAGGGTCTTGATGGAGGAAGCTTTGTTGGGTCAAGAGGTACCATACAGCCAAAAAAATTTAAAGAAAAGCCTCAGAAGGCAAAATAAATAGCCGTTAAGCATGTAGGTGGAAGGTTTCTAAATTCTGATAGAATAAGTTCACTTCCTGTTGTCAATGAAGTAGGTTCTCTTTATATTTGGAAGGCAAGGCATCTCAACTTCCGTCATGAGTCAGGGGAACTAGTATTTTCAAACAGGGGGAAAATGAAGAAGCAAAGCTTGTTCTTAATTGGCTAAAAAAGGCTTCTTTTTCAGGATGACGTTAACAACATATCTCAATTTCACCTCTTTGGGAAAATGGCCTAATTTCTTCCAGAAGAAGTGTATTCATAGAATGCTTCTCAAGGAAAGCATCCTAAAGGGTGATCCTTTCTGTAGTCATGATGAGCTGATTGTTCTGGAATGCTTAGAACTTGTATTCCTGTACAGTAAGAGCAAGTTGCAATCACAGCCATGACCTGAGTGAAGAAATCTACAGCTGTGGAAAGGTCAAACAGAATCACCAACCTGGAAAACTTTGATCCGTCAAACAAAACAATAAGAGGACGACAAATGAACAAATGAACAGGAAGACTCAATGAGGCCCAGATGACCCATTTTCAGAGGGGTAAGAAGACTTTTTGTGGAATGCATTTCTAAGAAGCCTATTTTTTCTATTCTGAATAGAATTTTTAAGATAAAATAACCATATTATCCCAGCAGCTTGAGGTCTACAGAGATGTGATTGGATAGCCCTTTAAGGATCTAGGAACCATGGCATAAGTCTCCAGCAAAATTCTGACGCAAGGGGAAAGTTTTTAGGAGAATGTAATTTTCATTATTTTGCTTAAATGAACCTTTGTGATGTTGATATCTTTTCTCCTGTGACAGAAAGGTGATACATTGGGATCCAAGGCTATCTTTTAATGACTTATGGACAGCAGGCCTAACAATTATGGGAAGTGGTAAGGTAGGACCTTTGGAAGTCACAAAATAGCATGCTATATCCATTGAGACTGTCAGGTTGGCAGCAGCAAGAGATTCCTTTCTAACTTTTCTTGTGAATCGAATTCAGAGCAGAAGTAGTATATTCACAAAATAGCATACTGTATCCATAAAACTATCGTGACTGTCTGGCTGGCAGCTCCAAGAGATTTCTTACAATCTCACGTTGTAAACCAGAATTCAGGGCAGAAGAGGTATATGCAAAGATCATCTAATCAACAGTAAAGAGGTCAGTCTCATGGATATATGAAGTATAGAACTTCCTTCAGTTAACAGAGACATTTTTGCCCTAAGTAGAGAAATGCATAAAATTCTATAATGGGGCAACAGAGGCACCAAGGAAGGCTTAAGGGTATAGGAGGAGAGGTTAAGAACAGGGAATACACACAATAAACAGTCAGATAAGGGTATGTGAATTTTAATGAGGGGGAAATAAAAAAGAGTGATTATTTGAGGGGCAATTTTATGACTTGATAAGCATAAAAAAGGTTATTAAACTAAGGAATTTGAGAACAAAAGAATGTAACTGGAGACATGAAACTAATACAATCCAGGGTCGATGAAGTGAATACTGTATTTTGAAGACCTGTTGAATGTGGAAGGCAGTACAAAGAGCTGAATGACAAACGAGTGGAAGATGTTATTTTGAGTTTAGGAATGCTTCCTGAGGTGACTCATGGAGATGTAATGTGAAGAATAAGAGGCCGAAGGGTGGAAGAACACCAGGAGTAGATGGGATTACAAGTAAGATGCTGCGGTACACTGGTGATTATGCAACTGAGTGGCTGACCAGGTATATGGTATGTCTAAATGAGAGGGATAATTGTTCCACTTCAAAGGTAAAGGTGACGAGAGGGAACAGTAAATATTAAAGGCTAAAACATTAAAGACTAAATTATTGGAGAAGTTTCCAAGTCAGGGAAAAAAGCTGCGTGTCACAGACTCGGATCTAGAAATAGCTTCTGACAGAACTGATAAAAGATGCAGTGTGTAGGGTGCTGAGATGTATGGCATAGAAGATAAATCACTGAACTGAGAGTGATTAAAAGGCTTTATGAAGGGATCAAAGAATATAGCAAGAGTATGTTGACAGGGGAGTGACAGCTTCGGTGCAAAAGTGGTCTGAGACATGGGAATGGTATGTAATCAAGACGTTTTAATATTCGCATGGAAGAATTGATGTAAGATGGCAAAAAAAAAAAAAAAATGAAATTAGGAGCTAGCGAACAGTTGTGGCGTATGAAAATGTGTTGTGAATGGAGTTTGCAAATGTTGATGTTTAATGACAATACAGACAGTACTGACTGTCAATAGTGAGGAGAAACTGCATGGGTTTTTGAGTTTGGAAGAAACGTTAAGAATATATTGGAAAGCAGGAAGTTGGAGCAATAAATGTTAAAAGGGATGCTAGAGGAATGGAAGCATTAAAAGTAAACACAACAATAGACAGCAGACTGAGAGAAGAAGTGAGACACAGAATAGGTAAAGCACAGATGGTAGCAGTATATACAAGAGATTGGGAAGCAGCTTGAAATGATAACTGGAGTCAAGGAAGGAATGTGTGAAAGGATTGTGGAGGTAATTCTTCTTCACAGAAGTTAAGTGTGGATGTTGATTACATCTGAAAGATAAGAGAAGCAAGCTGCTGAGAACATAATTAATGTAGCATAAGAACTGCAAGCTTGGGAAACTGAAGACAAATAGACATAGTAAAAAGATCAGAGTAGGTCAAAGGATGAACCACAGAGTTTTGAGATGATTTGGTTACACGAGAAAAAAAATGGAGGATAATAGGTTGGTACAAAACATGTAGAACTCAGAAGCATTAACTTGGAAGTGACAAGAAGAGGCACCAAAGATCTAGAAAGTGTTGGACAGACAGAGAGAGAGAGAGAAAGTTTCAAAAAGGAAAGGACTCGACATCAAGGAATCACATGAATACACCTAAGAAAAGGATGAAACATCCAGTGTGTAGAGTGTTTGATATGCTGCTGATGAGACCTTTGAACCCACTCATGTTTTGGAAGTTTTCAGTCAAGGCAGTTTACCCAACGTTCAACAGTTTTACACGACACACACACACGCGCACACGCACAAGCACATACATATACAGTATATATGTATGTGTATAGATATTGTGTGTATGTTTTAATTTGTTAATTGTAAAAAGAAATCATTCTATTGTATCTCACCATTCTTCTGCCCGGCTAGTTTTCTCCTGTCCTCGTAATTTAGTTTTACAATGTAACAGACGATAACTCGCTAAGCATGACAAAATCACATCTCTTTCTTCTTCGTTTAACGCGCTTTTTCCCATTTTTCATATGGGGTAAGCACGGTGCCTTCTTTTGAAGGACTTTGATCTGGTGTTGGGGTAGGCCGTAGCCTCGATCGGCTGCCCTGCCTGACATCGCTTAGACCCTGGTAGCACATGTATATGTATCGTGCAAAGTCATATATATATATATATATATATATATATATATATATATATATATATATATATATATATATATATATATATATATAATGCATGTGAGTATACAGTATGTATGTATGTATGTATATATAATTACACTATTAAAATGTCCCCAGACATACTACAAATTTTGCACCTATTAACATTACTTTTCACTTCATTTATGCTGTACGATGTATATCCTTAGGCATAAATACTTCTACATACAGTAATCTTAATTACATTTTTCATTGTTTCAGTTTCCTCAAGTAACATTGATACCTTAAGAACAAATAATTCATATTACCAATTTCTCAACTTATTGTAAGCACCAGGTCAAGGATGACCAATACTGTGCTTAATATCACAAACACGGGTAAATTATTCCTCAATGCACAAAAATCAATGAAAATTTTACAGTTTCCTTGTAAGAGTATGCAATCTTTAGCTATAATCTTTAAGGCTGTACACTCCATGTGTCAAAACACAATATGCATGTTAATGTGTTATGTACAGAAAAATGTTCAGCAATCAACTACTGTTTTTATGTTTATGCTGACTGGTAATCACTTTACATATTGAGATATTTCATGTTCAAGTCTTACTCTTCATATAATTCAAGGACTACAACTTGGAACAGAGGTACTATACATTGGAAAACATCATATTAGTATCAAGCTAACTATTCACGGATGCATTTTGGTACATATCAAGCATATCTTTGGTTGAATTTCTGTCCAAAGAACTCTAACTTTCAACAGTTCTTTTCTAGTATGTTGTAAAAAATAAAAACTTTTTTCAAAACAAAAATTCTTAAAAAAAAATTTTACATCTTGTTTCCAAAACTTACAATTATTTTCCAGTTATTTTCAATAGTGGCATCCTTATCCTGTACGTGAATTAGTCCACCACATTATCAGATTAAAATTATCAGATTAAAATTAACTTTTGCATCAGTAAATGTTCTATTACTGACACAAGGATGACAAAAATGAAAAATGTTGGCTAAACTACAAAATATGAACAGCAACATAATTAACCCTTCACTACAATTGTTTAACATGACTCAATCACCACTTTGAATATAACTGTTCTTAAATCAATATAATGTTTCTTGAATCAATAGCATTTTTAGATACTCATCTATAAGTAGAAGATCTACAAGAGGCTGGATAAATATTTTGAAATCCATAAAATGAGGCTCAGCATTAAGGATTTCATAATATTACACTTTCAGTCTCATAAAAATGAATAAAATGCACATGTTGCTTTTACATCACAAAAATTGTCAAGGGAAAACCACAAAATTAACTGCTATCTAATTCTAACTCATCTAAAGCATGATGATTTCGAAGCTTATCATTACAAATGCTTCACTAAATTGTTTAAATTATCTTCATCTCAAGTGACATCCTAATATATTATAGTTCTCCAGCTTGGTATTTAGTTGAACAAATGTTAAAATTAAAATTGTCCCTCATAATGTCAGCATGTTAACAGTCGTTGATGTTGCATGACCTTGCAATATTAAAAATATTTGTACCACCTTCAGTCAAAGTCTCAAAGTGTCAACTTAACTGAAGGTATTAAATTCGAAAGTGTTCACTTACAACGCTTACAATTCTGTTGACAACACTGCTTTGATAAAATACAGTAACAAGTGACATTAAGTTTAAAACTGGCACTGTACAGTAACACAGTACAGCAAGTCAGAAGGTGAGTGGTAATGTGTAATGTGGAAGTAGTTCAATGTGAAGAAATTGAAAGGGATTCCAAATCATTTCCAGAGGTGAAAAACCAGTCTCGAAGCATACGGGTTACAGGGAGAAATAACTCTGAACTGTACAGAATATAGTAATAACACTTGGGTAACACAGGTAAAAACATTAGGTCTGGGATGTGACCTGGTCTCTCTCAGGTTTCGTCAGGTCAACGTGAGAACCATCAACACCTAGGCTGGCCATCTCATCTCAGATCATTGACAAAATTTCACTGTTTGAATTCACACTTGATAAATGGTAGCAATACTTTCACCATCCACTAATCTTAGGCTTCTTACTGATGTACTAACCGTAGTTGAGCACTGACTGGCCTGATGTTATTGTTATCGTAATGAAACACAGATACGGTTCCTAACAGACAGCATATTTTTGTCCACAGTTTTCTTGAAGAGCAATTCCTTAAAACGAATACTGAACATTACGGTGACATGCACTGACTAGTACCATGCAATCATGCAAAGTAAACAAAGCATGGAACGTGAACAGGGGGTTGATTAACAAGATCAACGATGATTTTTATCGTCCCTCATCATATGTACAAGGTACAATACTGAACATTACATGATACAATACTCAAAGAGCCACACACAACCCTCCTGCCTGAGATGTTCCACAGTAAGCCCCAGTGTCACTCCTAGCTAACAGCCAACTGCTGGAAAAACACTAAACTTGCTTTTTAAAGAAATGAGAACTACCTGCACGGTGATCATTTACCGAGTCAAATTTCCAGTGGCACAATTCACAACCAGATGTAACACTGGGGCTAAACATACATGAAGCAATCTCTTGACTGCTCATGACGCAATAACTGACGAGTGTGGGCACATACATGTGACGAAGCAGAATCACTACAAGTTAAGCAGAATGGTTAGATGGCGAGAATGAAAGGAAAGACAGGCAGCGGCATCTGCTGGTAGATGACTGTGGAAGACAGTCTACTGATGAGAATAACTAAGAAGCATTTCAAAACAGAATGTAAAAATCATAATCTTGAAAATTTCCTGTCCCTATGGGAAAGTTGAGCCATTTACAGTATGAAATTGTTTTCACCCCCCAAGTCATTCCCCTAAAGTGCAGAAAATACATTTGAAACTTACTGCATGATGCAAAAATGCAACACTACTTGCAATAATGTACATAATATTGACTAAATATTGCTACCACAATCTAGCAATGTTCTACTTTAATTCTACTTAATATCTGGCAATTCATTCACTTAAGCTACTTTGCCTAATACAGTACATTTTTCACTTGAAATTAGCAAAAAGAACAAGGGTTAATAATGCTGAAAACATGAACTGGAAAGTTCATTTCATATGTACAGTATTTACAGCAAAATCTTAGTTAATATTCTGAATGTTATTCAAGTGATAATTCATTCCAACTCACAATCATTAATAACCACCGTTCTTGTTACTGTCCGAATCCTTACATTAGGACCAATATCACCCTACCTGGAAATCTGATCAACTGGTTGCTTTAAGTGACACCACTATTTTGTGAAAGCCAAAAGAAAATTCGAATGATCTTTAAATGACTCCTACGACAAGTATTCAAGTTTTGAAAACTGTGAGATCCAGGTAATTGTGCCAAAGAGAGAGTAGCGGTCAAAACTTACGATCTTAGGCTTGAAAGGTGGCTGCACTTCCCGATTCTCAAGTTTCTCCCAGTCAATTCTCCTGAAGAAAGGATGTGTCCTCACGTCTTCTTCGCCTTTGTGTCCACAACCTAGTCGCTTCTGAGGCTGCTTTGTCAAGAACTGAAGGAAAGGAAAAGATGTCTGTTGATGTGTTTCAAAACTCTCGATCTTGTGCAGCTCCCAAATGCCAAGCAGATAAAATCTAGTAGGGAATACAGTACACTCCCCATAAAAATACTGTAGTTTTAAGCATACAAAATACAAATACCACCTCTCTTCACCCTCTGAAAGCTGCAGATAAGCTACATTAAATAGTTTTCCATTAAAGAATGTCTGATGTTTATGGGAGAGTAGAGAAGACTAAAGATATGGGCCTTGCATAAATTTCATAATAAATGGAACTAGCTTTTAAACCGTACTCTTTCAAAGCTATGTAACAAAAATCCAATTTCTTTAATCAGCAGTCCACTATTAAGGAATAATATAACTCACATAAGATTTTCCGTTGGGCATTTGACAATCACACCTCTCTATAGATAATACATAGTAATATATAAAAAGAATTGTTCATAACACTCTTGAGACTTACTGACTGACATGTCAATGGGTTAAATTTTGGTATACAGTACTGTAAGAAATACTCTGATATTCCTTAAGTTTTATGAAGAAAAGTGTAAATAACATTTTTGCTGAATCATTTTGTTTACTAGCCATCCTAAGCATGAAAGGAATTTTAATACTGTAAAATCCCTTTTTTCTCTCTCTCCCCTTGTATCTCTGTTAAAAAGTGAATCTACCAAAGGGGCCATTAGTCAATGGTAATATTTTTTTTTTTATGTATGCATCATAAATTTTAGTTTTGGAAATCTTCAAAGCTACAAATTAACCAAGAATATTTCAAAAATACTTTACATACACATAGTTGAAAGTATTTCAGACCTACTGAAACAAACATTTTTTTCAAGATTTGCTTTTTTTTATGGGCATCACCTTAAGTCTCCATGATTTTAGTTCCTACCACATCTTTATCCAGGATTAAACTCTGCCCTAGACCTGTCCTTTAGTTTAGATTTGTTTTGATCCTTTGAAGGAAGGTTGAATTGAATTGAATTGAATATAGAATTTAGGCCAAAGGCCAAGCACCAGGACCTATGAGGTCATTCAGCGCTGAAACAGAAACTGACAGTAAAAAGTTTGAAAGGTGTAACCGGAGGAAAACCTCGCAGTTGCACTATGAATCAATTGTTAGAAGAGGGTGGAAAGTCAGATGGAAGAGAAAATATGAAAGGAGGTACAGTAAAAAGAATGAAAGGGGTTGCAGCTAGGGGCCGAAGGCATGCTGCAAAGAGCCTTAAGTGATGCCTACAGTGCACCGCATGAGGTGCACTGATGGCACTAATCCACTATGGGGCTTTCAAGGAAGGTGCCCTATCAATATTAAGGCTTAGTGCATAGAACATAAAGGTTCCTTTGTTGGAAGAGCAGACTTGTGTTCTTGCTGGCTGTCGGAAGCAGATATCTTCCTGAGTTTTTACAATTCATAGTGAAAACTGACATCAGGTATTCCTTCCATTTCACCAATATATTGATGGAAACCCTATGATGACCTAAAAAAAACTGTTCATTTGCATGCATGGTATAAGGACATTTTACACCTAAGCTAAGTTTCTTGAGCTTGTACTGATTTACTTTGCATGTCACCTCTATAGCAGCTACTGATTTCTCATTTCTATACTAATAAAATGCTTAAAATAGGGCTTCTATTAGAACAATGCTTCTGAGTACCTGTTTGGGAACTAAGACCTCTACTGGTTTTGTAGCTGTCTTGAAATCAACATCCCACTTCCAAGATATCTCAATAAGGTTTCAATGAGAGTCACAGTGAAAGGTAATATAAAAGTAGTAACTGAGAAGGGTGGTCAACCTTCAGAATTTAAATGAATCCAGCCATGGTGTTGCCCACAAGTACAGAATGGTGTAAGAAAGATCCTGGACTTATGAAAATAGGAATGGGTTTGCCATGGTGCTCAGTCTTTCTTGCTGAAAACATGCAGAAAATTTCATCCATGTTCACAGACAGCATCTAAGAATTGCTGTAGATTAAGAAGGTGGGTGAAGTGATTCCTGAAAAAAGAGCAGAAAGAAAATGGAAGACATAGAAAAACAAAAGAAGACAACAGTAATGTTACCCGAAGCTTGGGGAAAGGAAAGAAAAGTTCCTGAGCGCAAAACTGGAGGTTGTTTGTGTTCTCCAACTCTCTCCTTCCGCATCTAAGTCCATCAGCAAAAGTAAAGCTTTGTTTAATAATTACCTGTAACAAAATGTTGTTCCCAGCCTGTCAGAGAATGCAGGAAGACAATAGCCTATGAGGATGAATGGGACATCGAATACAGTGGTCATAGTCACAACAGAAAAAGACAAAAAAGGATTGACTAAAACTGTTAAGTGTACCACTACAGTTCAATCATATCATAGGGCTACAACAAAATAACCAAAGGGCATCTATCACCAAGACTGACTGTCAGTGGAAAGAAATCATTCAGATTATATAAATACCTACTAGAGAAGTAAAGCACTGTATATGTCAAACATGATACCATGAGATGATACAAGGATGTCCTCATTTTACAGCAACAGGAGAAAACTGAAAACATGGAGTGAACAGAATGAGATGACAAAGAACAGGGTTACAATACCCTTTAAAGAGTGTGACTCATTCACCCAGAATGGGGTTGAGACCCTCAACAGAATACATGAAGGAAATCAAATGAATTTGTCCTGCACAGTGGTGAGAGGCGTGTGAGGTGGGAAACCACCACAAAATCATCAACCAATTGGACACACAGAAGAGACAAAGGGTGTAATGAAGAATGTGAAGGTGTGTACCAATTACACCTGCACACAACTGCCACTTTTAAAGGCAGTTTTGTTTTAAACTGCAGTGGTTTCCTCCACATTTATCCTGATAACTGACTTAGATTTAATCACTTTCCCCTCTGAAATCTGGCTGATCAGTATAGGAAACAGATAAATGACACAGACATTAAAAAAAAAAAAGATTTGATTCAATATATTTTATACTTACACCTTTACAACAATCTTTGGCTTCTTTAGATAATGCTTTAGGATAGGAGACATTATGATCAGTGATAGCTGCAAAAAGTTCTTCTTCATCTTCTCCATCAAAAGGTGGTTGCCCAACTAACATTTCGTACAAGAGTACACCGTAAGCCCACCAATCAACACTTTTACCATAAGGCTGATACAGGATAATCTGACAAGAGAGAAAGAGACACGTATTTTATACAAAACTACACAAATTTATTCTGCCAAGTTTTTCCTTTAAAAATCTATGGTAAGAAACTTCTAAGCACATGACATTTTGTACTGTAAAATGAATTATGTTATAACAACAGTACACAACGGGACAGTTGTCTAAATCAACACTTTTACCATAAGGCTGATACAGGATAATCTGACAAGAGAGAAAGAGACACGTATTTTATACAAAATTACACAAATTTATTCTGCCAAGTTTTTCCTTTAAAAATCTAAGCTAAGAAACTTCAAAGCACAGTTGTCTAAATGTGACAAAAGAAAATTATCTATGTCTGCCATTAATTTTTCTCCTTACAATGATCTAAATCATGGAGACTGTGTGGAGGCTATGATACAGTCACTGAGTTGCTGTGAGTAGATAAAATACTGTCTACAGAGACATAAGTTCTTACTTCTGGGGCGATGTAATCTGGAGTGCCACAGAATGTCTTGGTTGTGCGATCTCCTCCGATACCTTCCTTGCACATACCAAAGTCAGCAATCTTGATGTGACCATCCTGATCTAGTAAAACGTTGTCTAACTTCAAATCTCTGTATATTATATTTCGGGAGTGGAGATAGAACATTCCAATAGCAATTTCAGCTGCATAGAACCTGGGGGAAGCAACAATAAAAATATTACACAAAATTCACTGAAAGGCTAAGGATATGCTATGAATATTCCTTAAATGAATAACAAAAGATAACTGGGTAAAATACCAGTAAATATCAGTTTAAAAAAAAAACAGATATGCAGCAACAAATTCTTTTTATCATACTTTACAACAAATAAGCATGAAATTATATCTACAATGAATTGAACCAATGCTTTCTCTTTTTACTATACCTAACAGTTTTTACAGTAATGTAATATATACATTACACAATATGATGTTAAACTTGAGGAAATTATTCAAATTGTTCATTTCTCAAATTTCTATCGGCAGCTGAATTGTTCGTCTAGGTTTCGTCTGATATTCAAAGCCTTCGCAAAGAATTTCCTGACTGGCCCCTTCTAGTGTCCTTGCTTACAGTGAGCCCTGTGCCTTTTTTGTATACTAATTACCATCACACTGAGGCCTTTTATACTCTGTCCTAGGAGACTACTAGCTGCTTTGTGCTATCCATTCTCCATTTTGGTGAAACCACCTCCTTCAGTGGAAAGGTAAACTCGTCCCCAGTTTGACGAACTGGCGTAAGCCATTTTTTCCCCATTCTGAGAAAATGGACTTGAAAGACTTTGATATTATTCAGAGCTTCTAATTACCTCATCTTCTTCTGAGGATATTTGGTTAGAAAATGTGACAACGCAGACAGCTGAAATTCTGATGCGTTATACAGTAACAAAAACTAAAGACACTTGGCTGGAGAACTCAAGGAGTGTAAAAAGGAAATGGGACACACCATTTTGTCAAAACAAGGACGAACTAAACAGCTAAAACAATAAGATCACTACAGATTCTGAATCCACATCTGCGAATTCCTTGAAGAGGAAGGTCTCTTATCCTTTGATTAAACAGTTGCCCACAGGGTAATGGAGCTGCACCCTAGCAAGGTAACCTACCTGGAGATAGCCACACTGAAAGGTAACCTCATTCTGTCCTTTGGCCAAAGCTTTACCAATTGGATAGTTTTTCTTTCCTATGTACAAATATCATAAGGCATTTCCAAATCATTTAATTTTTGTTAACTTTTGGTTAATTTATCGGTTGACTAGTGTACCATTCATACTAAGCAACTGATTCCTATAAGTTAACTAGTGTACCATTCTCACTACGCAACTGAGTCCTTTAAGTTAACTAGTGTACCATTCTTACTGAGCAACTGAGTCCTATAAGTTAACTCGTGTACCATTCTTACTCAGCAACTGATTCCTATAATTTAATTAACAACTCATTACATGAATTGTGCATCATAAAAAGAGTACCATTTACTATTACAAAATTCACATAACAACAAGCAACAATTCATCATAAATTAAGATTAAAATTAAATTAAACTCTAAGCAGTTTTAACTAAAAGATTAATAACAGTTTCCTATCAATACAAGAAACATCAGGAAACACAGTGTACTGAATTTTTATGCAGTGGCAATTTTTTTGGCGAAGTCCACAAATAAAAAAAGAGGGCCATCAACATAGTCGTAAGTACTTACACAGCAACGGGCTCTTTGAATTTACCGCACTGTTGAATTTGGAACATGAGATCGCCTCCGTTGACATACTCCATCACGAAATATAATCGATCCTGGGGTAAAAGAATGAATTACTCTTCAGCTTCCGTACCATAAAATCATCTACACAGAATGTAAATTGTACATACTAGAACATTTCAAGATTAAAATCTGATACTTCAGCACACATTCAGTCTAGTATTTATCTAAGCCAACGTCACATTTTTACTAGGAATAGACGAGAATAGATTATACGATTTAGGCAAAAGGCCAAGCGAATGGAAATTGACAGTAAAAAGGTTTTAGGGGTGTAACAGGAGGAAAGTCTCGCAGTTGCATTATGAATCAATTGTTAGGAGAGGGTGGAAAGGAAGATGGAAGAACGAGAATATGAACACAGGTAAAAGGAATGAAAGGGGTTGCAGCTAGGGGCCTCAGGTAGGGACGCTGCAAAGAATCTTAAGTAATGCCTTCAATGCACCGCATGAGGTACACTGACGGCACTTCTGACCCGCTACGGAGCATTTTTACTAGGAGACCATGCCAAGTTTAAGTCAATAATGGGACTTATGAGATCTATGCAGCAAAGAGGAGTAGTCATCTCCAGACAGTAGGACAATTACATACAGATCCATATCTGATGGATAATTAAGTAGTAGACTGGTGGTAACAAGGACGGAATCGAATCATTGGTCAGGTGTTCTGATCTAGGAAAGGCTTGGACAACTTGAGGCAAGACTGATGCTTCCTAAGCTATCCTCCTGACCTAATCACTGGCTAACTTTAGCTCATAATTTGAACTTTATATCCCTGATGTTTTGCATTTTTAAAAATACCATACTACAACAGATGTTTTCTATTTTCAAATATATCATACTGCAACAGATGGTTTGTATTTTGCAAAATACCATGTTACAACAGATGTTTTGCATTTTTAAAAATACTGTACCACACTAAAACAGGTGTTTTGCATTTTTAAATGTGCTGTACAACAATAAAGTCCAACTACAGCTTCAAAATAACAATAGTATTAGTACCCTCCCATCAGGAATAATTTAACAAAGGGCAATAAACGGAAATAACTGCTAAGCACTTGGCAAGTGGCAGTCATGAAAATATTTACGCTTGACTGTGTAATGGTTTTGCAGTATTAGATCCTGTATTTTTTACCAGATAAAAATATTTATTTGTTTTGTTATAAGTTATGTATTCACTTTGTGTTATTGTAATGTGATTTTTCGTATTATTATTGACTTGGAAGCTACGTATTTGTCCTCACACTGTAACCAAACAACATGATGCTACATATTCGTCCGCACACTGTAACCAAACAACATGATCCTACATATTCGTCCGCACACCGTAACCAAACAACAGGACGCTACATATTCGTCCACACACTGTAACCAAACAACAGGATGCTACATATTCGTCCACACACACACACTGTAACCAAACAACAGGACGCTACATATTCGTCCACACACTGTAACCAAACAACAGGACGCTACATATTCGTCCTCACACTGTAACAAAACAACAGGACGCTACATATTCGTCCTCACACAGTAACCAAACAACAGGACGCTACATATTCGTCCGCACACTGTAACCAAACAACAAGACGCTACATATTCGTCCGCACACTGTAACCAAACAACAGGACGCTACATATTCATCCACACACTATAACCAAACAACAGGTTGCTACATACTTGTACACACACTGTAACCAAACGACATGATGCTACATATTCATCCACACACTGTAACCAAACAACAGGACGCTACATATTCGCCTGCAAACTGTAACCCAACAACAAGACACTACATACTCGTCTACACACTGTAACCAAACAACAGGACGCTATGTCTGAGATTCCAGGTCACTGACGACCACTCACCATAGTCTGGAAACAGGAATGTAGTTGCACCAGGAATGGAGGTTTGTTAGCTAATGCAAGCACTCTCTTCTCCACCATCGTACACTCAATGTCGTCATCTTGGATGATGATGTCTTTCTTCAAGATCTTGATGGCATATAGATCATCTGTGCCCTGCAAATAAAAAAATCAATCATAATCCTGGTAAATAACTTCGTTTATAACTTTTACTTTATACACGACGATCAAGTAAACTTGGCATTAGAAAGAAATGAGATATATCTACGAATTGAAAAATAACTATATTACATATAAAAATCATCAACTAACTTATGCTATTGGAAAAGCAAAGCATCAAACACTCTGGCAAGCCACATAAAACCCATGGCAACTCATGGCAAAATTCTAGCTGGACGAACAGGCACGACAAAAACAAAATTACAAGCTGGAAAGTATTGCAAGTTCTCCTGCTAGACATACTTACTTTCTGAATGACACAGTATGATTCGAAAATATACACAGCTATTTATGTTGAGTATAAGCATACAGTACGACTGCATTTATGTACAAATTGACCCTACGTATATAGTAGTATATTAGAATGAGCAGTATATTATTAAGGGGCTTTATACGCGTGTTAGCCCCTTAACATTGAACTCATTTTACCTTGGGAACAGGTTATACACCCAAAGGTAAATATGTATACAAGGGCATCCGCAGACAGCTGACTTATCCACTGTGCTACCAAGAGATATCGAATATGGACTTTTAGGCCAAGGGCCAGGCGCTGGGACCTATGATGTCATTCAGCGCTGAAACGGAAACTGACAGTAAGAAGGTTTGAAAAGTCAGATAAACAATTAGAGTACACACACTGGTAATAATTATAAAGTTTTTTTTTTTCCAAATGTTCACTGAGATAATCTAGCCAAGAGAAAATTCATGACAATCTTGTGGCACCCTTAGGCACTGACTGTGGCACCCCAACCCTAGGAGGCTGAAATTTTGGAATCAGTGGGGCATAAGCGAGTATCGGCATTTATATATTATATATACATATATATATATATATATATATATATATATATATATATATATATATATGTATATATATATATATATATATATATATATATATATATATATATATATATATATATATATATATATATATATACCTGGAGACTTTCAAACCTCATACTGCGCATATGAGGAACAACTTTCCTGGGAGAGTCACGGTCATTGATGATAAACAGGTGATATGGCAAAAGTTCACGTACCATGGCCTCAATGTTTTGTTAAAGGACGGACATATTTACTGTTTTGGTAAATTAATCATTCATTTTACTTTTCTCTTTCTTCACACATGGACATCATAGTTCCTCTGAAAATTTGCTGTGTCTGTGTGTATGCACGCGAGCGCGCTTTTATGCGCATGTGTGAATAATAATAATAATAATAATAATAATAATAATAATAATAATAATAATAATAATAATAATAATATTCTTCATTGCAGCTCAGGGCCCTATACATAAAATATACAAATACAATATTCTATAAGTTTTGCCTACAAATGTTAAAACGAACGAATGCCTGTCTACACTGTCCCTTCGTGCGAGAGAGAGAGAGAGAGAGAGAGAGAGAGAGAGAGAGAGAGAGAGAGAGAGAGAGAGAGAGAGATTAAAGCTCAGTTAAAGTAGATAGCACCCTTCTTGGCTTCCCACTCTTTCTCGCTCGCGGTCCCGCTGCCTCGCTACCAAACTTGCTGAGGTCGTGATGAGGAAGCTTTCAGAGTTTTTTTTTTAGTTTTCTGTACAAGAAAACTGTTGTCAAGGCTATTTGTCTGTCCGTCCTCACTTTTTTCTGTCCGCCCTCAGATCTTAAAAACTACTGAGGAGGCTAGAGGGCTGCAAATTGGTATGTTGATCATCCACCCTCCAATCATCAAACACATGATATTGCAGCCCTCTAGCCTCCTCAGTAGTTTTGATTTTATTTAAGGTTATTAAAGTTAGCCATAATCATGCGTCTGGCAACGATATAGGCTAGGCCACCACCGGCCGTGGTTAAAGTTTCATGGGGAGCGGCTCCTACAGCATGATACCGATAGCCTCAGTAGTTTTTATTTTATTTAAGGTTCAAGTTAGCCACAACCTTGCTTCTGGCAACGATATAGACTAGGCCACCACCGGGCCGTGGTTGAAGTTTCATGGGCAGCGGCTCGTACAGCATCTTATACCTAGACCACCGAAAGATAGATCTATTTCCGGTGGCCTTGATTATGCGCTGTACAGAAAGCGCATTTTTTACCTGTCTATTTTTCTTCTTTGCTAAGTAAAATTACAGTGAAAGGCTCTGGAAAAACTCTGTGCACATCTCAGGTTCGAGAATCCTGAAAAACGCAGAAGAAACACCATCACATCGAGTCTCTGGCTCAATTTTAAATGAATATCACAGCTAATGGTCGTTTTCTAACACTTGTAAAGACATCCACCCTGTTATCTGACAAGGTATAGAACAGAACAGAATATAGAATTTAGGCCAAAGGCCAAGCGCTGGGACCTATGTGGTCATTCAGCGCTGAAACGGAAACTGACAGTAAAAGGTTTGAAAGGTGTAACAAGAGGAAAACCTCAAAGCGGTTGCACTATGAATCAGTTGTTAGAAGAGGGTGGAAAGTCATGGAAGAAAGAGAATATGAACGGAGGTACAGCAAAGGCATGAAAGGGGCAGACCTATCTTTGGTTTAGTATGAGTAAACGTACCAACTCTTGGCTATCCATCCCATAATATTAGTTTTAATGAACGAACAATTAGCGACAAATGAAATCATCCTAAGCAATATTTTTCAATTAAATGCGATGAGATAAATTGCTATAAGCATTCGTAGGTCCTACCAATCAATCTTGCAGACGGAATCACATTCAGTTACGTCAAAACACTTCAAATTATAGTGAAGAAACCTAAGCAGTCTATGTTATATTCTAATCGGTGGCCAATCAATGTTTCGGGTTTTTTTTCCACCACGCAGCAGAAGAGCATGACCTAAAGGTTTGTTTCTCTTTCTCTCTCTCTCTCCCCCACAAAAGAGCATGACCTAAAGGTTTGTTTCTCTTTCTCTCTCTCTCTCCCCCACAAAAGAGCATGACCTAAAGGTTTGTTTCTCTTTCTCTCTCTCTCTCCCCCACAAAAGAGCATGACCTAAAAGCCTCTCTCTCTCTCTCTCTCTCTCTCTCTCTCTCTCTCTCTCTCTCTCTCTCTCTCTCTCTCTCTCTCACACAAAAGGGCATGACTTACAAGTCTCTATCTCTGCCTCTCTCTCTCTCTCTCTCTCTCACACACACGCACACACACACACACACAAAAGAGCATGACCTAAAAGCCTCTCTCTCTCTCACAAAAGGGCATGACTTACAAGTTTCTATCTCTCTCTCTCTCTCTCTCTCTCTCACACACACACACACACACACAAAACAGCATGACCTATAAGCCCCTCTCTCTCTCTCTCTCTCTCTCTCTCTCTCTCTCTCTCTCTCTCTCTCTCTCTCTCTCTCTACCACACGCACAAAAGAGCATGACTTAAAAGTCTCTCTCTTTCTCTCTCTCGCAAAAGGGCATGACCTACAAGTCTCTCTCTCCCCCATCTCTCTCTCTCACGCAAAAGAGCATTACCTACAACTCTCTCTCTCTCTCCCTCTCTCACAAAAGAGCATGAACTACAACTCTCTCTCTCTCCCTCTTGCTAACGAGCATGGCCTAAAAGTTTTTTTTTTCTCTCTCTCTCTCCCTCAAACTTGTCGCCTAACTCCCTAACGACTCTCCCGTTCTTCTCCAACGCTTCAAGATTCGGTTATTTCCTCTCATAACGAGTCTTGGGCCTCGGCAAATTTTCCCTGTGAAGATTAAAAACCGCTTAAATTGGAAAGGCCTCAGGTTTGCTGCTCCTTCTACAACTTTTTTAGTTGTCTATAAAAGAAAGCTATTGTGCTGGCTTTGTCTGTCAGTCCTGAGATCTTAAAAACCACTGGGGCTAGAGAGCTTCAAATTGGTATGCTGATCATCCACCCTCCAGTCATCAACCATACCAAATTGCAGCCCTCTAGCCTCAGTAGTTTTTATTCTATTCAAGGTTTAACTCAGCCATAATCGTGATTCTGGCAACGATATAAGACAAGCCACCACCGGCCCGTGGTTAAAGTTTCGTGGGCAGCGGCTCATACAGCATCATACCGGGACCACCGAAAGACAGATCTATTTTCGATGGCCTTGATTATAAGCTGTAGCAGCCGTACAGAAAACCCGATTGCGCCGAAGAAACTTCAGCGCATTTTTTTTTTACATTGTTAATTGCTTAATTTTCCTTCCAAGGACTGAACTTGAACAGTTTCAGCTCTGCACTGCGACAGAAAGTTCGTTTAAATATTTAATACCAAGAGGACAATTGCAGTGACAACTTTGCTTGTTCGTTTAAATATTTAATACCAAGAGGACAATTGCAGTGACAACTTTGCTTTCAAGTGGAAGAGCTTTTCCTTGAAGCACTTCAAAACAACAAGCTCAAGGGTCAGCACAACGAACTGCAACAAGGCGCAACAACATCATCAGAGTAGCACTTTTTTCAGAATATTTGAGACGAAGCAGTTCACCCGTTGGATTTCCCATTTGATGAAAAGGCCCTCTCTCTCTCTCTCTTTCTCTCTCTCTCTCTCTCTCTCTCTCTCTCTCTCTCTCTCTCTCTCTCTCTCTCTCTCTCTCTGTGTCCCAGTTTCCATACAGAAATGGTGTCTATACATCTGAGAACGGTGGAGAAAAGGCGCGCGAGAGAGAGAGAGAGAGAGAGAGAGAGAGAGAGAGAGAGAGAGAGAGAGAGAGAGAGAGAGAGAGAGAGAGAGAAGCTAGCCCCCGTTCGGCTCGGTATCAAAGACGGCCGCTGTACCCGTTAATATTTCAGATGTAGCCCGGAGGGACATCTCAAAAATCTGCTGTCCACTTCTCTCTGGCAACAGAAGACGATGCTGGCACTGCGAGAAATATTAAGGGAAATTTCCATCAAGGAGATAAATTTATTAAATGAAAGTCTACAAAATAAGTATTCAAGTGACTTCGAATGCTGTCATGAAGTATCAATAAATGAAAAACAAGTAAAAAATGGGCCGAAGTTTCTTCGGCGAAATCGAGTTTTCTGTACACCGTATAATCAAGGCCACTGAAAACAGATCTATCTGTCGGTGGTCTCGATATAATGCTGTATGAGCCGCGGCCCATGAAACTTTAACCACGTCCCGTTGGTGGCCTGTCCTTTACCGTTGCCAGAGGCGCGATTATGTCTAACTTTAGCCTTAAATAAAATAAAAACTACTGAGGCTAGAGGGCTGCAATTTAGTATGTTTGATGATTGGAGGGTGGATGACCAACATACCAATTTGCAGCCCTCTAGCCTCAGTAGTTTCTAAGATCTGAGGGCGGACAGAAAAAGTGCGGACGGACAGACGAAGCCGGCACAATAGTTTTCTTTTACAGAAAACTACAAAAGGAGACCCCATCATAAAACCCTCTACTCGACTACGTTACAACTGTCTGAAGATAAGACCATTCATCGCCTCTGAAAATTCGTTCACGATAATGGTATAGTTATATAATTCCTATTGCTATTTGTATCATAATAATTTGTTGTAAACCTTTCCTATTTCCGTGTAATCTCTCCATCCCCGTAGGGAGGTAGTGCCGTCAGTGAACCTCATGCAGTGGACTGTAGGCATTGCTTAAGGTTCTTTGCAACGGCGCTTCCTTAGGCCCCTAGCTGCAACCCCTTTCAATCCTTTTACTGTCCCTCCATTCGCATTCTCCCTCTTCCATCTTACTTTCCTCAACCCTCTCCTAAAAATGTTGTAATGGTGAAACCGCTTTGAGGTTTTCCTCCTGTTACACCTTTCAAACCTTTCTACTGTCAGTTTCCGTTTCAGCGCTGAATGACCTCATAGGTCCCAGCGCTTGGCCTTTGGCCCAAGCTATATATTCTATTCCATTCTATAATTTCCCCATAAGCAGAAAAGTCGAGTCGACTCATTAACAAGAAAGTTTTCCACCGACCCTTCGCTTCCTCGCGACCCAGAATGAAAAAAAAAAAGTGGAAATTGGTTAAAAAAAAAAAAGGGGGGGCTTAATTGCATTAAGTTCCGCGCAGAACATTTCCTTTTTTTTCCCTTTTTAATTAAGCCCATTTATATGCAGCTGCGGCATTCCAATTATGAATCGCGGGCCGCTCGCACAATCACCTGCCGCAATTTTCATTTGCAGAACTAACTCTTGCTTGCTTGCACGATGCGACTGTTGCAAGCGAGCGCTGCCGCAAAATCTCGCCCTTGACAATTTCTGTAATGTATTTATTTACAAGGTTCATGTTCTGAATAATAATAACAACAATAATAAAAAATCACACACCAACACTCAGAAAAATAACAGAGACTCCATAAACTCAAAAAACAAAACTCACACATCAGTTCATGCAGAGCAACTGGTTTTCCTTTAACGGAAACGCTGCAAATTCTCAAAATAATTTTAGGGAAGTAAAACTCAGGCAAACAAGCGGAAGAAGAAGAAAAGAGACGATCAAACACGAACACAGGAAAACGTATGACAAAGGCACAAATCAAATAAAGGAAATGAACCCGTTAGAACAGTGGTTCTCAACCTGGGGGCGGTCAGCAATTCCCAGGGGGCCATGAGCCCTAGGGAAAAATTAAACATTAACTATATTCATTATTCTCTTAACAAGAGTCGCTAAGAAGTAGTGTCAAGGATCTCACTAACCCATTCCCAAAAGAATGAAGACGCCCCTTCTCTTTCTCTCTTTTTTTTATTTTCCTTTAAATCTGGGAGAGAATTTTACTCATAGATGCAAGGGGGAGTGGGTGGAAGGAAGGATCATCTCTTAGAGGGGGCGTGGTAATAAAAAGGTTAAGAACCACTGCGTTAGAAGGAGAGAACAAAAAATCCGACATTTCAAACGGCATGTTCAATCAGAACGACACTTTTGATGACGGCTGACCCCCCAATTTGAATAAGTACTTACGTATGATACTTCTATGGTCGAGAACGTCACAGATCAGTAAGGAACATCTTATTGTTGTAAGAGAATAAAAGGGAAATATCCCTAAACTTTTTACTGTCAAATAATTTCATGAGTTGTGTTTAAACAGAGATCTTTCACATTCACAATTCTGCCCTAAAATGGAAGACTGCAGGGTCTGCAAAAATACAAA
Source organism: Macrobrachium rosenbergii (assembly GCF_040412425.1). NCBI lineage: Eukaryota > Metazoa > Arthropoda > Malacostraca > Decapoda > Palaemonidae > Macrobrachium > Macrobrachium rosenbergii. The sequence goes on along the minus strand of NC_089752.1, from coordinate 117,877,520 downwards.
ACTGAGAAAAATGGTAGATACTCCCTTGCCATACTACTGATTTTGCAGATACTGCAAATGGGACCCTTTAAATACTCGTGGAAAGCATTGAAGAATCATTCTGAACCTGCAGTAACTTGTGTATTAGTGTTTCACGAGCCCAATAAGTGGCGTCTCTCAATTTCGAAAATGTTGCAGATACTGATGTTTTCCATTTTAGGGCAGTATTGATCCCTTATCCCCCTTTACCTGCCGAGAGCAACTAGATTCGCCGAACAGCAGCACAGATATGCAGTAAATGTGCCTCGCTGTCGAACTTCTCCAGAGTTCCAGAGGTCCTTTATTCCTCCTCACACCGTTGGACTGTGGAAAACAGCCTCCCAGAGGCTGTCGTGCAATTGGAACTTCAGAAGTTCAAGCGAAGGTGCAATGCATTGCTACCTTAATACTATTTTCCTTGCATTTTAATGTGTTTTTATTTATTCAGTAATTTATTTTTTCTTTTTTAAATAAGTGGATTTCTGTACCTCCTCTTACTTCTTCCTAATGAACACCATATTCTTTGGAAGCTTGAATTTCAAGTCAATGGCCCCTTTGGTGGGCTTGTTCCATATGGATAGGTTTCATCTACTAAATAATAATAATAATACTAATATAAACCATCTTGAATGAATGACGACTAATGTCCTCAATTCGTGGCCTGATTTCCTTCTGTTGATCAGCCCTCAATACTTACTTGACCTTGAAGTCTTTCTTGCAACGACCACAGCTTCCCCCCTTCCATTTTCCAAAGCTACTTAGTAGCCTCCCCCCTTCTAATCCTATCAAAGTCCTGTTTTTATCATTGTATCCCTAACGATTCTGAATTCGCTCCTGTTTTGACGAACTGGCGTATCCCCTTTTTTTTCTAACTTTTCTAGTTTTCTAGTCAAAGTGTTTCAGTGTCTGATGCTCTGTACAGTGGTTTTCAATCTGGGGGGCGACAGCAATTTCCAGGGGTGGGTACGAGCCCTAAGGAAAAATTAAAATTCTCTAGTTATATTCGTTATTCTCGTAACAAGAGTCGCCAAGAAGCAGCGTCCAGTATCTCACTAATTCATTCCCAAAAGAATAAAAACGCCCCTTCGCTTTCTCTTTTTTTTATTTTCCTTTAAATCTGGGAGGGAATTTTACTCATAGATGCAAGGGGGGGCCTGGGAACCACTGCTCTATAACGTCTCAAAATTTAAGCTGTCTTCGTTGTCAGATTTCCCAACAAAATTCCCACAGAAGATCAGCTAATTAGAAGCTTTGAAAGGTACCAAAATCTTTGGAGCCTATTTTCTGAGAATGAGGGAAAAATGGCCTACGCTAGTTCGTCAAGCTAGGGGCGAACTGATCTCACCTTTGACTCTAGACTGGTTTCGAGTCGAATCGTTCTCTTCTCCTTGTGACGTCACCCGGGAGAATACCATTTACAAAAGTGTCGCCGTTACAAATTAGAGAGAGTAAAAGTCAATGCCATCCCACAATGACAAATGAATGAAAGCCTTACTCTTGCTGGCAAGTCCTGGGAGGTGGAACCATCACACAGTGATTGCGTCAGTACATCAACCCAGGGAAGATCAACAACATCAAAGAGCACAGAAAAATTTATGTCACTTAAGAGAAGGATCATTCTACTATAAACAATGGGAACATCAACATTACAGAAAAATTATACCACTTAAGAGAAGGATCATTCTACTACATAAAAATTATATCAATTAAGAGAAGGATCATTCTACTACAGAAAAATTATATCACTTAAGAGAAGGATCATTCTACTACAGAAAAATTATATCACTTAAGAGAAGGATCATTCTACTACAGAAAAATGATATCACTTACGAGAAGGATCATTCTACTACAGAAAAATTATATCACTTAAGAGAAGGATCATTCTACCCAAAACAATATTCATTAGACACGGACACAGGTTGCATATCTTTTTGGAGACTAGTGCGAATTATCGTTAGCAATTTTTTCAGGTTTAATTTAGGTTAAAAACGAATTACAATCTTTAAACTGCAGTCTTTACATTCGGGATACACTGAATTACCATCGAATCGAACTGGAAAAATCTGCGTTCAACAAAGTGCTTCAGCAACTTGTTTCATTTTATTGGTATTAGGAAATTTACCAAGATGAAAGCAGCGTCAACCACGTACATACTTGATAAAAGAAGCTATGTCATGTGAGTGCTAAATCATACCTTTGTCACCATACAGCAGTGGTTTATAACCAGGGGGCTCGCACCCCTTAGCCGGTTCCTAAGGGGTGTGAGGATGCCTATGAGTAATTAAAGCAAAACATACTTTTATATAGGCATGTTATCTCTTTCTGCAAAAATAAAATAAAATAAAATAAAACATCAGTAATACAAATTATTATTAATATATTTTTATTTTAGCAATTCAGGGGGTGCGAGGACTGACTGCTGATTTGAGAGGGGTGCGTACATTGAATAAGGTTAAGAACCACTGCCATACAGTAAACACCTGGAACAGTATAATGCATGTAACTAAGAGGCGTAATTCAGTTATCTGCCTTGCGAATCAGTTTTTTAAAATGAGTAAAATCTCCAGTCGATAGAACGTGTCAGACTTGAAAGTGATTACAATCTAAGGGGGAACATTGTTTACAATCTTAACTGAAATTTTATGTTATTTCAGCGCATAGCCATAGAAATATTAATAAGTCTCTCTGCTGATGGTTGAAGTGTCCGATATCATTGGGAGAAAACATAGTGGGAAATTTCTCCAGCTTTCATGGTTTACTCGACATTATCCGGAAATGAACATTTTCTTCGGATAATGTCGAGATGAAAATCAAATGAAAGTCAAACGTTTTCTCGACATTATCCGGAAATTAACATTTTCCAGATAATGTCGAGATGAAAATCAAATGAAAGTCAAACGTTTTCTCGACATTATCCGGAAATTAAAATTTTCTCCGGATAATGTCGAGATGAAAATCAAATGAAAGTCAAACGCTTTCTCGACATTATCCGGAAATTAATATTTTCCAGATAATGTCGAGATGAAAATCAAATGAGAGTCAAACGTTTTCTCGACATTATCCGGAAATCAAAATTTTCTCCGGATAATGTCGAGATGAAAATCAAATGAGAGTCAAACGCTTTCTCGACATTATCCGGAAAATGTTAATTCCTTAATGAAAGTCGAACATTACATGTCAAAATTAACAAAAATAGAACAGAATAACTACGGTAAAATGTATAGCATCTAGCTAGCTTACACTACCAAAGCTTCATGTTCATAAAAATACACTGCAAGTCATCATACAACTAACGTGCAAACGTAAGAATTATAAATGTATCTACATTCAATCTTGAATAAGTATATATATATAAATATATATATATATATATATATATATATATATATATATATATATATATATATATATATATATATATATATATATGGAAAACTACTTCACAACCTGTACTTATAAAATGAAGTCAAGGAAATTATAAAACATTACTATATAAGAGCTACTGAATACATCGAAGTCGGAACTGGGAATGGAATGGAACGGAATGGAATGGAATACAGAATTCAGGCGAAAGACCAAGTGCTGGGGGACCTATGATCAGGTCATTCAGCGCTGAAAGGGACAGTGAGAGTAAAAAGGTTTGAAAGGTGTAATTTGAAAGGTGTAACAGGAAGCAGATGATATGAACGGAGGAGGTAGTACAGTCAAAGGAATGGGAGGGGTTATAGCAGCTAGGAGGAGGAGGAGGAGGAGGAGGAGGAGGAGGAGGAGGAGGAGGAGGAGGAGGAGGGGAGGGGAGGGGGAGGGGAGGGGGAGGGGAGGGGGAGGAGGAGGAGGAGGAGGAGGAGGAGGAGGAGGAGGAGGAGGAGGAGGAGGCAGGAATGTCTTTTGGGGGAATAATAGCAGCTAGGAGGAGGAGGAGGAGGAGGAGGAGGAGGAGGAGGAGGAGGAGGAGGTGGGAATGTCTTTTAGGGGAATAATAGTAGCTAGGAGGACGAGGGAGGAAGAGGGTGGCGGGGAATGTTTTTGGGGAATAATAGCAGCTAGTAGGAGGAGGAGGAGGAGGAGGAGGAGGAGGAGGAGGAGGAGGAGGAGGAGGAGGAGGAGGAGGAGGAGGAGGAGGAGGAGGAGGAAGAGGAGGAGGAGGAGGAGGGTGGCGGAGGGGGAATGTCTTCTGGGGGAATACAGACCTTGCGTTCGGCCAGCAGCACCTTCCCGAAGGAGCCCTTGCCCAGGACCATCAGGTAGTTGAAGTCGGTTGCTCGGATGATGTCCCGCTTGTTCATGTTGTGGGGGATGTGGTTGTCCGTTGAGGACGGGGTCTTCTTGGAGATCGACGCTTTCTGCTCATCACAAACAAGGGACAAGTAAACAAAAGAGACTTCGTTAGCGTCGTGTGACACAGGGGATCACACAGAAGGGTACACCCTCCTGCTACATACAGCAAGGAACTGAGACGTTCCGCTTAACCAGTGCCGTTGTGAAAGTGGATGAGTTCTCATGATATGCTAACTGGTCGGCAGGTATGCAAAATCTAAAAATGTCATTTTAAGTTGAAAGTATAACTAGGAATATATTCTCATATTATATATATACATATATTTATATATATGTATAAAATTTTTTAATTTATAAAATGCGAAACCATACTTGAAGGGATCTGTCACCTGTTATTTCTCATGAACATTGTAATAAACCTTAAAAAAACATTGAAGTTGACGTGAGTCACAAAAGTACTTAGGGGCATCTGGGCACAATTATTTAAAGAATGAATCACATTTTGAATTAAATAAAAAAAAAATGGTCGATCGCCGCCACTAAACATTAAAAAACTCGTTCCACTATCCTTAAGAGTTTCGCCATGAAAATTGTGATATTCAACTACCCCATTATCTGGGATGTCAGACCGAGCATTCAGTTAATCAAAACGAAAATGAACACGCCCCCAAAGGGTAAGAGGAATCAATTTGTTTTCCAGTACGGTAAAAAATCACATCAAAAATATATCTGAATGGAGCTTCGAAAAGCGATAATTAAATACACATCACAGTGAGTTATTCGATGTGCTCTGAGCAACATGCAATTATCAAGATTGGACAAACTTTTACAACAGGAAAATTTCTCATTTCAAATGTTTCTCTAAGAAATTACTCGGTATGTAGTTATTATCTGCTGTGATGGCTCTACGAGATGAAACCCATTCACTCGACAACTTCAAATGGTCAGTTATTAATTGAGCTTGCATGGGAGAGAGAATTCAATTCCTCTGATTGACCAGCTAGTCTCGATTCCTCTTTTAAACTCCATCATGAAGAATCAACACTGCAATCCTACACGGGTAGGGCAGTATCGTGAATGAAAAGATTGTTGCATTGTTAAGGAACGTTATACAACATTAGAACACATCATCAGCTGTGTGGGGGATAATGTATATATAATGAGGAAAAAAATCATTCAAAAATGAACTCGAAAATTCAGAACTCGATCCCTTCAAATACAATTTCATCATGACAGTCACGAAAACTTTTTTGAGAGACTGTACCGCGTAATGAATCTCAGAATTCTGAATAATGTAAAAAGGGAACCACCAGAGTTCCGCAGTTTACCTTTTTAAGATAAACATGATATATCATTTCCATACTGATAAAACTCATTACAAAAAGGGGGAGGGGGAACCAACATTACTAAACACTGGAGACTAAATGCGATTATTTCTGAAGACACTGGTGATAGAGGTTTAAGTTGGACGGAAAATGTTTGACACTCAGATATCTCTAAAAACTAATTGGGTCTACTGTTGTAGACTCGCACATAAGACAGAAAGCCACCTGATGCGAAGATATTATGTCCATTCCTTTAAGAGGAAATGCTGAGATGCTACACATTAATTTTATGAACCTGAAAGGTAAATAACCGAATCGACACTTTCTTCAGTTAAGAACGGTCTTGAGATTCTGACCTGCCAATAACAAGGATATATATATATATAATATATATATACATGCATACATATATATATATATATATATATATATATATATATATATATATATATATATATATATATATATGTATGCATGTATATATGGAAAAACTTTTACTTCACTGAAGCCCTTACAAGACCTTTCAGGATGGCTTCCTCAAATGTTTTTATTCGAGTCCAGGCGCACTTGTTCTTCAGACTCTTCTTCTTCTTCTGCTCATTTCCAGCAGGTTTAATGACGTCGCCAGTCGGCCAAAAACACAGCCAGAAATGTCAAGACAAAACAGTTACTGGACTGCACAGACAAGAAGTGAGTGTCTTAGAGCGTCTCTCTTCCAATGCTGACTGATGTTATGCCTCTGATCCTTCTGATACTTAGAATTCAAAATCGACACTGAACAAAATCTCGAAGAACAAGTGCACCTCGGCTGAACAGCCTTCTGTTCCGGAGAGGAAGGCCTCATCAGCCTCTGCTCAGTGGCATCTGTTATCCCTCGTCACGTGAGGGGAAAACACTTCTTGTTTTTATAATTGGGGGGCGGGGACGGGGAGGGAACTAAGTACAGAGTTCTTCTCTTCTACAAATACACCACATATGGGAAACGTAAAGACACGTAGATCGACATTCATTAAAAAAATGTGAAAACGAAACTGGTTTTTCTTTCGGGTTCCTGAAATATTTCGTCCCTAAACTCGAAAGGATAATTTCAACATCTTTCATCAAAGTAACTGAATAATACAGATAGCAAACCCCCATGTTATTATTTTTACATGTTTAATTACAGATTATTGCAAATAACAACTGAAGTCACCGATCTGAATCTGCGCTGTATTTTATCCACAAATAAAAGCAGCCCCCACGTCAACCGTTAGTTTAGGAACTCCATATGGATGTAACAATATTATTCAAATTCAAATGCAATAAAACAAAATGAACATAAAAATTTTCAGCGCTAATTACGAAACCTGACTGGAATGTGAACGTAAAATTTGCACATTTCAACCCTTTCTTAAAAACAGAAATATTCACACCTGCAAATACTCATCAATAATTTAAATTGAACTTTGTATTTATGGGGAATGAGCTATAACATCTCATTGATAATTCAAATTCAATATGTGAGGAATGAGCTACAACATCTCACTGATAATTTAGATTGAATATGTTGGGAATGAGCTATAACATCTCATTGATAATTTACATTCAATATGTGGGAAATGAGCTATAACATCTCACTGACAATTTAGATTGAATATGTGGGGAATGAGCTATAACATCTCGTTGATAATTTAGACAGAATATATGGGGAATGAGCTATAACATCTCACTGATAATTTAAATTCAATATGTGGGATATGAGCTATAACATCTCATTGATAATTTAAATTGAATATGTGGGGAATGAGCTATAACATCTTACTGATAATTTATACTGAATATGTGGGGAATGAACTATAACATCTCACTGATAATTTATACTGAATATGTGGGGAATGAGCTATAACACTCATTGATAATTTATACTGAATAAGCTATAACATCTCACTGATAATTTAAATAGAAAATGTGGGGAATGAGATATAACATCTCATTGATAATTTAGATAGAATATGTTGGGAACGAGATATAACATCTCATTGATAATTTTAATAGAATATGTGGGGAATGAGCTATAATGTCTCATTGATAATACAAATTGAATATGTGGGAAGTGAGCTACATCATCTCACTGGCAATTTAGACTGAATATGTGGGGAATGAGCTATAACATCTCACTGACAATTTAGACTGAATATGTGGGATATGAGCTATAACATCTCAAAACCCTTTTCCTACGTAGCCTTACCGATCGGAATAAAACACAGACAAGGAATATGAGAACAGCCATGCAGATTCATCTGTGTCGATGAATACGAATGGGGGTGGGGGAGAAGAAGAAGAAGAGGGGGAGGTCTTCAAACTTCTGAAGCTTCTATAACATCGAGTTCAAGGACGCAATATTCAAATTCATACACACAAATTTGTCCTTTATTTTTTTTTTGGAGGGTGGGAGAGGGCCTGGCATAAATATATATATATATATCTGTCCGTTCCGGTACATTCGTAACACACGTAAGGTTAATTATATATATATATATATATATATATATATATATATATATATACATATACATATACATATATATAATTCTGAGATATGTACGACATATATAATACAAAAAAGGCAGATCTAGACAGGAGAATTTATATCTCTTTTGTCGAGTTTTGAACAAATACATCCTCGTCCGGAAGCAGGATATAAAGAGAGAGAGAGAGAGAGAGAGAGAGAGAGAGAGAGAGAGAGAGAGAAGAGAGAGAGAGAGAACACACAACCACCACGAGAAGAATATCACGAATGAAATGACACGTTCAGATGGAAGTCTAACACCGGGTGACACCAAGTACCACTTCATTAATTATATACAGTATGTCTGTGTTGGGTGAGGAGGGGTGGGGGGTGAGGGGTGGGGGGGTGAGAGAGGGGCAGGAAGCAAAACTGTCATAAATGGAAAACTTCCAACGAGAGAAAAAGACGAAGAAGAAAAACGAATAAATCAACAAAACGTGGGTGGGAACAATAACAACTCTTCTTAGTATGATTTTGCTTTGCTCATAACAAACCATGAAAGGTCCGTGTGGCGGGGAGAACACGCGCCAGCCAAGAGACGAGGCAACATGGGCGTCACATAAAGAGACGGTCCCACATATGTTGGCCCCCCCGCGAACGAACACACACACACACAAGCGCAAGTAGAGTTAGATGATGACGCGATGGTGGTGGTGGTGGTGGTGGTGGTGAAGGAAGGCAGCAGCCGATGTTGTGTGTTGTGGTGGTGATGGTTGTAGTGGTTGTAGTAGTTGTTGTTTGGTTGGTTGTTGGTTGAAGGAGGGAATAAAATGCAAAAAAAAAAAAAATGGTCCACTATTAACGTTTCGTAACACAATGGAATAATATATTAAGGCAGTGGTTCTTCACCGGGGGTGCTCGCACCCCTAGGGGGCGCGAAGCCGGTTCCTATGGGGTGTGAGGATGCCTATGAATAATTAAAGCAAAATATGTTTTTTATACACGCATGTTATTTTTCTTCTGCAAAAAAAAAAAAAATAATGAATAATATTACCATTATCATTATTTTTGCTACAGCAGTGCTATGAGCTATAGCTAAACCTACATCAAATCAACTTTGTGTTTTAGCTATTTTATTTTTACTTCAGCAATTCAGGGGGTGCAAGAACGGACTGCTGATTTGAAAGGGGTGCATACTTTGAAAAAGGTTAAGAACCACTGCATTAAGGGAACTTCTCTTCAGTCAGCTCAAATCTTTTGGATCAATTTTCAGGATTATAAGACAGCTGTAACTCAAAAAGAAAATCTCATTTAGTTGGAAAAAGATTGGTTAGTTAACATGGGGTCTGCTGAAGCTTTAATTAGTGATGGGCATCCTAATCAACAGATTCATTTCTCATGAGTAAATCAATTTCCTAGTGAAGGTAGGCTGCAAAGATACGAGGAATCTGTTAACAAAGTCGACGAAGATTTATTCCAACCAAAATCAACCCGGGACGCAATTTCCAGAGATGTAGCCGAGTACCGGGACCTTTCCCTGGAAATAGCGGGCCGCCATATATTAAAAACTAACCATAGATCTTTCTTGAAAATAATCTCATTATGTTTCCCACACCGAAATTACTCTAGAGGTTACTAATCTTACCTAACCTAACCTAACCTAACCCAACCCAACCCAACCTAACCTAATCTAACCTAACCTAGGGGCATGACAAAAAAAAAAAAAACGGGGCTGGTGCAATACTCACATACATCTCAGGAATTTGCAACCCGGAGGGAGTGGTCAATTTTTTCTTTGCCGATTTTTTAATAAACATGTAAATTGACCAGAATAAACACTCTGCCAATAACAATATCTGTAGTTGCGGCAACTAATCTTGACGAACAAACATTAGACCTGTTACTATATACCAGTGAAACATTTTTTAAAAAAGAAGGTATCGTATCGTGTGAAAGCATACCTAGGTCAAAACCGGGTACATTTATTAATATGTAAGAGTCAAACTCGAAAATTACTGCCAGACTTCTGTAGTAACTCACTATACATTTACGCATCATTCTGCCACGTGCCGTCCCCTACCATTGCACCAATGTTCTTCACAAAAATGAACACCAGACAAAGCATTATTCAGCCTGAACATCTGGTTCACGGGATTTCACAATCGTCTAGAGAAAAATGGCAACAGATTTAAACAACACTTGAACATCTGATATATTAATATGTGCCCAAAGTTATCAAGCTCTGGCATCCAAGAGACTTTAAGAAGAGACCGTCTTGTAACCTCCCGTGTCGTGAATACCTATGGGGTCTAGATGACTTAAGCAATACCTATGGGGTCTGGATGACGTAATACCTATGGGAGGTCTGGATGACGTAATGCCTATGGGGTCTGCATGACGTAATACCTATGGGGTCTGGATGACATAAGTAATACCTATGGGGTCTGGATGACATAAGTAATACCTATGGGGTCTGGATGACGTAATACCTATGGGGTCTGGATGACGTAAGCAACACCTAAGAGGTCTGGATGACGTAATACCTATGGGGTGTGGATGACATAAGTAATACCTATGGGGTCTGGATGATGTAGGTGATACCTAAGAGGTCTGGATGACGTATTACCTATGGGGTCTGGATGACGTAAGTAATACCTATGGTGTCTGGATGACGTAAGCAGTATCTATGGGGTCTGGATGACGTTATACCTATGGGGGGTCTGGACGACATAATACCTATGGGGTCTGGATGATGTAAGTAATACCTATGAGGCCTGGATGACGTAATACCCGTGGGGTCTGGATGAAGTAATACCTATGGGGTCTGGATGACATAAGTATGGTGTCTGGGTGACGTAATACCCATGGGGTCTGGATGACGTAAGTATGGTGTCTGGATGACATAATACCCATGGGGTCTGAATGACCTAAGTACGCCGTCTGGATGACTTAATACATATGGGGTCTGGATGATGTAATAGCTAAGGGTCTGGATGACGTAAGTAATACCAATGGGGTCTGGATGATGTAATAGCTAAAGGGTCTGGATGACGGGTAATACCAATGGGGTCTGGATGACGTAAGTAATACCCATGGGGTCTGGATGACGTAAGTAATACCCATGGGGTCTGGATGACGTAAGTATGGTGTCTGGATGACGCAATAACTATGGGGTCTGGATGATGTAATACCTATGGGTCCTGGAAGATGTACAGTAACACCTAAGAGGTCTGGATGACATAATACCTATGGGGGTCTGGATGACGTAATACCTAAGAGGTCTGGATGACGTAATACCTATGGGGGTCTGGATGATAAGAGGTCTGGATGACGTAATACCTATGGGGGTCTGGATGACGTAATACCTAAGAGGTCTGGATGACGTAATACCTATGGGGGTCTGGATGGTAAGAGGTCTGGATGACGTAATACCTAAGAGGTCTGGATGAAGTAACACCTATGGGGGTCTGGATGACGTAATACCTATGGGGGTCTGGATGACGTAATACCTATGGGGGTCTCGATGTTGTAAGCAATACCTATGGGGGGTCTGGATGACGTAATACCTATGGGGGTCTGGATGACGTAATACCTATGGGGGTCTGGATGACGTAATACCTATGGGGGTCTGGATGACGTAATACCTATGGGGGTCTCGATGATGTAATACCTATGGGGGTCTGGATGACGTAATACCTATGGGGGTCTGGATGACGTAAGTAATACCTATGGGGTTCTGGATGACGTAAGCAATACCCATGAAGTCTGGATGACGTAATACCTATGGGGGTCTGGATGACGTAATACCTAAGAGGTCTGGATGACGTAATACCTATGGGGGTCTGGATGGTAAGAGGTCTGGATGACGTAATACCTAAGAGGTCTGGATGAAGTAACACCTATGGGGGTCTGGATGACGTAATACCTATGGGGGTCTGGATGACGTAATACCTATGGGGGTCTCGATGTTGTAAGCAATACCTATGGGGGTCTGGATGACGTAATACCTATGGGGGTCTGGATGACGTAATACCTATGGGGGTCTGGATGACGTAATACCTATGGGTGTCTGGATGACGTAATACCTATGGGGGTCTGGATGACGTAATACCTATGGGGGTCTGGATGACGTAATACCTATGGGGGTCTGGATGACGTAAGTAATACCTATGGGGTTCTGGATGACGTAAGCAATACCCATGAAGTCTGGATGACGTAAGTAATACCTATGGGGTCTGGATGACGTAAGTAATACCTATGGGGTCTGGAGGACGTAAGTAATACCTATGGGGTCTGGATGACATAAGTATGGTGTCTGGGTGACGTAATACCCATGGGGTCTGGATGACGTAAGTATGGTGTCTGGATGACATAATACCCATGGGGTCTGAATGACCTAAGTACGGCGTCTGGATGACTTAATACATATGGGGTCTGGATGATGTAATAGCTAAGGGGTCTGGATGACGTAAGTAATACCAATGGGGTCTGGATGATGTAATAGCTAAGGGGTCTGGATGACGTAAGTAATACCAATGGGGTCTGGATGACGTAAGTAATACCCATGGAGTCTGGATGACGTAAGTAATACCCATGGGGTCTGGATGACGTAAGTATGGTGTCTGGATGACGCAATAACTATGGGGTCTGGATGATGTAATACCTATGGGTCCTGGAAGATGTACAGTAACACCTAAGAGGTCTGGATGACATAATACCTATGGGGGTCTGGATGACGTAATACCTAAGAGGTCTGGATGACGTAATACCTATGGGGGTCTGGATGATAAGAGGTCTGGATGACGTAATACCTATGGGGGTCTGGATGACGTAATACCTAAGAGGTCTGGATGACGTAATACCTATGGGGGTCTGGATGGTAAGAGGTCTGGATGACGTAATACCTAAGAGGTCTGGATGAAGTAACACCTATGGGGGTCTGGATGACGTAATACCTATGGGGGTCTGGATGACGTAATACCTATGGGGGTCTCGATGTTGTAAGCAATACCTATGGGGGTCTGGATGACGTAATACCTATGGGGGTCTGGATGACGTAATACCTATGGGGGTCTGGATGACGTAATACCTATGGGGGTCTGGATGACGTAATACCTATGGGGTCTGGATGACGTAATACCTATGGGGTCTGGATGACGTAAGTAATACCTATGGGGTTCTGGATGACGTAAGCAATACCCATGAAGTCTGGATGACGTAAGTAATACCTATGGGGTCTGGATGACGTAAGTAATACCTATGGGGTCTGGAGGACGTAAGTAATACCTATGGGGTCTGGATGACATAAGTAATACCTATGGGGTCTGGATGACGTAAGTAATGCCTATGGGGTCTGGATGACGTAAGTTCTTTCAGGTGTTATGCAAGTCACTTCTCGAGCCATATTCCGTTATACCTTACAACTTACATAACACTTGCATCTACGTTCATCAACCATAAACCTTGACAGACATCATCTTAGCAACTCATCTAAAGAAAAAAAAATGACAACATTTGGCTAAACCTGGCCTCATTTATATACTCTTTTATACTTTTTTTTTTTTTACCGCATTCACGGCAGTATCTGAGGCTTCCACCCATTACGATCCTCATTCCCATTTCTCGGGTTTTACGAACACTTCGAAAAAATTAGCATTTGCAATAAAACGTCTGCTTGTGGCAATGGCGTAGGCACATTGGGTGGTTCAAACATTTCAGGACAATTTTTTTTTTCCTTTTTAAAAGTAGAAAAACTGGCGCTCTCTCATTGCCATAATCTGCGTTGATGGCAACATTACTATGACACTCTTCCTGAAATTCTTCTTGAATTTCAAGTCAAAGGCCCCTATGGTGGACTTGGTCCATAATAATAATAATAATAATAATAATAATAATAATAATAATAATAATAACAACAGCAATCATTCTGCAAGTCAAATGGCTTTCCTAGATCAAAGACAATTCAAGAAAAGTGCCCCAGAACTGTAAGCGAGAGGAATGAGATCGACAATTGTATTGTTGAACACTGGGTGGAATAATCTTCCAGAGCAGTTCCTCCTTAATCCTTTGTGAGCACACTCGGGCCGACTCGGCCCCAATCCTCTTGCTGTATAACATCAGGAAATTATTTGACGTTTCCGGACACAATTCTCCTCCATTTACGTATTTCGTGTAATGCAATCGTTCTCCCAGCGACTTGTTCTCTCAGCTAAGGGGGCTGATCGCGTTTTGGATAAAGCCAGCCTTGTAAAAGTGAGTTACATTCACTTGGGACAACCATGGTAATGGTAAACACGTACATGACCCTCTTTGAAATGACATACCTATTAATAAAACAATCGAGAAGTATAGGTAAAATTGAGTTGTCCTGAAAAATCTGTACGCACATGGAAGGCACGTCATTCTCTTGTATAATATTCCCTGATGTAGATACGATTATGATGATGCGCTTATTCTGAACATTCAGGCACCCAGAAATATATATATATATATATATATATATATATATATATATATATATATATATATATATATATATATATATATATATATATTATAAAATGTGTATGTATCTGTAAGCTGTAGTCTTCTTCTTGGTTTCTTGAGAAGCCTCTGAATTCTTGGGAAAAGGCTTTCACGCCACGTTACTCTCTTTGTGTGAGAGAGAGAGAGAGAGAGAGAGAGAGAGAGAGAGAGAGAGAGAGAGAGAGAGAGAGAGATGAGAAGGCAGCATCCCACTTGGGAACAAGAATCGATGTTCTGTGTAACGAAGACTTTGAAAAATAAAAGAAACTCAAATCGTTACTTGAAACGAACATTTTCAATAGAGGATTTCAACCATTATTTTCTGTTCGAGATTGGATATTTCGGCAATAATTTCTTTAACTTTCTTTTAATGTTTTGGGAACCTAAAACAATTATATGACAGACATCTATAATTTTAAATAAAAAGTGACATTACCATTTAATACTACAGTTCTATAATCTATTACTGGGCTTTTGATTTTTACAAAAAAATAATCCATATACTTCAAATTCTGAACATTACAGTCCTAACTTCATGTAAGAAGATCTGCAAGCATACACAGAAAAAGTATTAAGAGGTCAGAATTAACCCTTACAAAATCATTTCTTAACAGCAACTTACATTTTAATACTCAATCTCCCCTAAATACAGCCGAAGCATTTTAAGAATATCACTCGGCCACGCCCACATCCTCCCAACCCAACCCCGTCACCCCAGCCTAAACCCCTCCCCTCTTTCTTGATATTACTTATATGGCTGGCAGCGCTGTCCTTATCGTGAGCCGCTGCCAGACTCGAATGAAGATTCAGAGACCCTCATGCATTTAGAGGGAGGATGGTGTCTGGTACAACCCCTTGGGATTGACGTTCAGAGAGAAAGAGTGAGAGAGAGAATTACTATTTGTGTTGTTGTGAAGAGGAAACTTTCAAAAGTATGTTGATTATACAGTTGTACAAAAATAAGTACCAATTTACAGGTTCTAGGGCCTTCTTTAGTTACTGAATGAATGACCTTTTGATGTCAACAGCGTCATAGCCAAGCAGCAACTGATATCGTCCGGGAGTGCAGTACGATAATGTCATGCATTATCTACATTGCCAGGGGAAGGGGGCGTGGCCGAGTGAGATTCTTAAAATGCATTGCCTTATAAGACATGTGGTAAAGTTCCTTTTATTTTTCAAAGCCTTCATCAATACACAGAACATCGATTCTTGTTCCCAAGTGGGAAGCTTCCTTCTCATCTCATATCTCTATCTCTCTCAAACACACACACACACACACACACAGAGTAACGTGGCGTGCAAGCCTTTTCCAAAGAATTCAGAGGCTTCTCAAGAAACAAAGAAGACTATCACAGCTTATATATATATATATATATATATATATATATATATATATATATATATATATATATATATATATATATACATACATACATACATACATACATGTGTAACAACATCGAACTTGAACTGGAAATTGTATTCACGGCTAAGGTATGACGTTATATTCAATTGTGAAAAGATTGATATATATCCTTTCTACTGGCCAGGAATCGGATTTAAAATGATTTAGATTATATTTCTGTGAAGGCAGCGCACGAGAAACTTCTTTCCGGGTTTATCTCAATCTTTCAAGTATCATTTTATATTTTCCAGAGCTTATCCTAATGCACTTTTGGACTCTGCTACAAATATAGTTTCTTTTACTGTACCCCATTCATATTATATTTCTTCCATCTTGCTGTTCACCCTCTCCTAACAATTGATTCATAGTGCAACTGCTGCGAGGTTTTCCTCCTGTTACACCTTTCAAACCTTTACTCTCAATTTCCCTTACAGCGCTGAATGATCTCATGGGTCCCAGTTCTTGGCCTAAACTCTATATATATTCCTTTCCAGTTAACAAGTGGAATTAACGCATAAAAAATTAAGCATTTTTATTCGTTAAAAATCTGCAAAGCTAAAAGATACAACGTGAACATTTACAGTCTATAATTTTACCTCATATTTATTTTTCTTTGCAGTATCTTTGACTTAATAAGCCAAAGCACCCTCTCTCTCTCTCTCTCTCTCTCTCTCTCTCTCTCTCTCTCTCTCTCTCTCTCTCTCTCTCTCTCTCTCTCTCTCTCATTCAATTAAATCTAACGTGAAAACATCCGAAATTAAAAACTCCATTCAATTCCTTACTGAGTTAGAAAGTTTCAAAAGGTCAGGTAGGCTTGTCAATTGCATTGGATGGGGGCCCTCTTGCAATAAAAGAGATGCTCTCATTCCCGCTGACCTTCGGATCAGAACTCTCTCTCTCTCTCTCTCTCTCTCTCTCTCTCCACTGCATTCTTGCAATTTAAAGTTCAAGGGTGATTCTTGTATGCATCGAGCATTGCTAAAATGATTCATGATTCCACAGCACGGAAATTTTGTATATATATATATATATATATATATATATATATATATATATATATATATATATATATATATATATATATATATATATATACATATACATACATACTCATCAGATCAATTGAAATTACAGACATACATTACACAGAACATACGACAAGTATCACTTATCTTCGTGAAGGTTTTATATAACCATCATACAGAATCTAAAAGCAGCAACGAACAATGATACTACTTTCTACGGGAATGTTGTCTACCGTCCATTTTCCCTTAGATTATTCAAATGTTATTTCGACCCTAAACTACGTAACTCCAATTTCACGAACGTGGAATAACAAACATGGGAGCTTCATGTTCTCGACGTGGGCAGCATACTACTCGTTTTAAAACATACTGCAGAAATGCAATCATGTACAGTCGACCCCCGAATTCCTAAAATCCGCGAATACTTGACACCCCTCTAAAACGCTTATAACTACCTATTTTGATGGTTCAAAACACCAAAAAACCCTCTAAAAATGCTCATACCTGAATATTTTAATAGTTTTATCACCAAAAGTGCATTTAGTCACGAATGATATGAAAATACAGTAATTTGTGAATATTTCTCTATGAAAAATACCACGCATAGGCGAATTTTCTACAAATAATGTGTATATATGTTCCACTGAGAAAGCCGCGAATAGGGGAAGTCGCGAATCCAGAACCGCGAATAGGCGGGGGTCCACTGTACAACCACCAACCCGACACAGCATGTTGGTTTAGCACAAGCTCTGAATAGCCCCAAATCTGGAAATGGTCCTGACAACAATTGGGTTTCAAGGTAACCCGAGAGACCTGTTTTAATGCTGACCAAGAGAAGGTCAGGTCGGCAATGTGACCTCGTCATGATTATGGAAAGCGGGTTCGTTTCCCGCTACCGGACATCGTAACTGCTTCAAATTTCTTGCACTTGGATCCAAAGGCTTCGTAGTGACATGCATATCCGGAAAAGTGAAGATATATATATATATATATATATATATATATATATATATATATATATATATATATATATATATATATATATATATATACATATACATATACATTAATCTCAAAATTCCCTTGA
The DNA here is from genome assembly GCF_040412425.1 of Macrobrachium rosenbergii. NCBI lineage: Eukaryota > Metazoa > Arthropoda > Malacostraca > Decapoda > Palaemonidae > Macrobrachium > Macrobrachium rosenbergii. The sequence goes on along the minus strand of NC_089752.1, from coordinate 117,859,366 downwards.
TTGCAATATGGAGAGAGTTCTCATCTAAACAGCCATGTTCCCTTCTTCCATCCCCTCTCTCTCTCTCTCTCTCTCTCTCTCTCTCTCTCTCTCTCTCTCTCTCTCTCTCTCTCTCTCTCTGTATTTTATACCTAGACAGCACCAGTATTAATGGAAAAGTTAATAAACAAATGAGTAACAGTTCCCATGGCAGTATGGCGTGGAACTGTGACCTCTTTTGAATTCAAGCAGCTATAAGGAAGGGAAGTGAGATGAAAGAGAAATGGGAAGGGAAATGAGAGGGTAAGGGAAATAAGAAGGGAATGAAAAGCAAAGAGAAATGAGAACCAAAGAAAAATGAGAGGCCAAGAGAATAGGAAGGGAAGAAAAATGAGAAGGGAATGAGAGGAGAGAGAAATGAGAAGGAAAGAGAAATGAGAGGGAAGATAAGTGAGAGGAAGGAGAAATATGAGGGGAGGAGAAGAAGGGAAGAGAAACGAGAGGAAAGAAGGGAGGAGAAATGAGAAGGGAAGAGAAATGAAAGGAAAGAGAAACGAGAAGAAGGCTAGAGAAACGAGAGGAAGAAGAAGGGAAGAGAAACGAGAAGGAGGAGGGAAGAGAAACGAGAAGGGAAGAGAAACAAGAAGAAGAAGAAGGGAAGAGAAACGAGAAGAAGAAGGCAAGAGAAGCGAGAAGAAGGGAAAAGAAACGAGAAGAAGAAGAAGGGAAGAGAAACGAGAAGAAGGCAAGAGAAATGAGAGGAAAGAGAAACGAGAAGAAGTGAGGAGAAACGAGAAGAAGGGAAGAGAAACGAGAGGAAAGAAGGGAAGAGAAACGAGAAGAAGAAGGGAAGAGAAATGAGAAGAAGGGAAGAAAAACGAGAGGAAAGAGAAATGAGAGGAAAGAAGGGAGGAGAAATGAGAAGAATGGATGAGAAATGAGAGGAAAGAGAAACGAGAGGAAAGAGGGGAAAAGAAACAAGAGGAGAGAAGGGAAGAGAAACGAGAAGAATAAATGAAGAGAAACGAGAAGAAGGGAAGAGAAACGAGAAGAAAAAGGTAAGAGAAACGAGAAGAAGGGAAGAGAAACGAGAAGAAAAAGGTAAGAGAAACGAGAAGAAGAAGGGAGGAAGACGAGAAGAAGAAGAAGGGACGAGAAACGAGAAGAAGGGAAGAGATATGAGAGGAAAGAGAAACGAGAAGAAGGGAAGAGATATGAGAGGAAAGAGAAACGAGAAGAAGGGAAGAGATATGAGAGGAAAGAGAAACGAGAAGAAGAAGGGAAGAGATATGAGAGGAAAGAGAAACGAGAAGAAGAAGGGAAGAGAAACGAGAAGAGGAAGGAAGAAGAACGAGAGAAACGAGAAGAAGAAGGGAAGAGAAACGAGAAGAAGAAGGGAAGAGAAACGTGAAGAAGAAGGGAAGAGAAACGAGAAGAGGAAGGAAGAAGAACGAGAGAAACGAGAAGAAGAAGGGAAGAGAAACGAGAAGAAGAAGGGAAGAGAAACGAGAAGAGGAAGGAAGAAGAACGAGAGAAACGAGAAGAAGAAGGGAAGAGAAACGAGAAGAAGAAGGGAAGAGAAACGAGAAGAGGAAGGAAGAAGAACGAGAGAAACGAGAAGAAGAAGAAGAAGAAGAAGAAGAAGAAGGGAAGAGAAACGAGGAGAAGAAGAAGAAGAAGAAGAAGAAGAAGAAGAAGAAGGGAAGAGAAACGAGAAGCAGAAGAAGAAGAAGAAGAAGGGAAGAGAAACGAGAAGAAGAAGGGAAGAGAAACGAGAAGAGGAAGGAAGAAGAACGAGAGAAACGAGAAGAAGAAGGGAAGAGAAACGAGAAGAGGAAGGAAGAAGAACGAGAGAAACGAGAAGAAGAAGAAGAAGAAGAAGAAGGGAAGAGAAACGAGAAGAAGAAGAAGAAGAAGAAGAAGAAGAAGGGAAGAGAAACGAGAAGAAGAAGAAGAAGAAGAAGAAGAAGAAGAAGAAGAAGAAGAAGAAGAAGAAGAAGAAGAAGAAGAAGGGAAGAGAAACGAGAAGAAGAAGAAGAAGAAGAAGAAGGGAAGAGAAACGAGAAGAAGAAGGGAAGAGAAACGAGAAGAGGAAGGAAGAAGAACGAGAGAAACGAGAAGAAGAAGGGAAGAGAAACGAGAAGAAGAAGGGAAGAGAAACGAGAAAAGGAAGGAAGAAGAACGAGAGAAACGAGAAGAAGAAGGGAAGAGAAACGAGAAGAAGAAGGGAAGAGAAACGAGAAGAGGAAGGAAGAAGAACGAGAGAAACGAGAAGAAGAAGGGAAGAGAAACGAGAAGAAGAAGGGAAGAGAAACGAGAAGGGAAGAGAAACGAGAAGAAGAAGAAGAAGAAGAAGAAGAAGAAGGGAAGAGAAACGAGAAGAAGAAGAAGAAGAAGAAGAAGAAGGGAAGAGAAACGAGAAGAAGAAGAAGAAGAAGAAGAAGGGAAGAGAAACGAGAAGAAGAAGAAGAAGAAGAAGAAGGGAAGAGAAACGAGAAGAAGAATGGAAGAGAAACGAGAAGAGGAAGGAAGAAGAACGAGAGGAACGAGAAGAAGAAGGGAAGAGAAACGAGAAGAAGAAGAAGAAGAAGGGAAGAGAAACGAGAAGAAGAAGAAGAAGAAGAAGAAGAAGAAGAAGGGAAGAGAAACGAGAAGAAGAATGGAAGAGAAACGAGAAGAGGAAGGAAGAAGAACGAGAGGAACGAGAAGAAGAAGGGAAGAGAAACGAGAAGGGAAGAGAAACGAGAAGAAGAAGAAGAAGAAGAAGAAGGGAAGAGAAACGAGAAGAAGAAGAAGAAGAAGAAGAAGGGAAGAGAAACGAGAAGAAGAAGAAGAAGAAGAAGGGAAGAGAAACGAGAAGAAGAAGAAGGGAAGAGAAACGAGAAGAAGAAGAAGAAGAAGGGAAGAGAAACGAGAAGAAGAATGGAAGAGAAACGAGAAGAGGAAGGAAGAAGAACGAGAGGAACGAGAAGAAGAAGAAGAAGAAGAAGAAGAAGGGAAGAGAAACGAGAAGAAGAAGAAGAAGAAGAAGAAGAAGGGAAGAGAAACGAGAAGAAGAAGAAGAAGAAGAAGAAGGGAAGAGAAACGAGAAGAAGAAGAAGAAGAAGAAGAAGAAGGGAAGAGAAACGAGAAGAAGAAGAAGAAGAAGGGAAGAGAAACGGAAGGGTGGCAGAGCGGATTTCGAACCAAACAGAATCGATAGATAGACTTCATTCAAGGACTCCGTGATAGCGACTCTATAATAAAGTCGCTCTACTCCGGAACTCTCTCCCACAGCCCCATTTCCTCGCAATCAGTCGCCATAAGCGACGTCTACCAGGACGAATTTCCGATTTTCATCGACATTGTCATCGATTTTCTTCTAAATTCGTTCTTGAAAATCGTTGGACCGAATTATAATAGGGTCAAAGTTCATGGCATTTAAAAATTAAATAATAATTCATTATTCATCAACATTGAATGAAAATCTTTCGTAAAACCAAATGATACCTAGGACGATTTCCCCCAAATTTTTTTTCCTGGGTGTGTTCAGAAGTCGTCGAATATTAAACTATGTTCAGTACACAATGCGCTCTCATTTGAGAGTTTCAAGATGTTTCTTTTATTTTCTTTTGTTAATTACCGAGGAAAATTCGCCGAGATTCCTCCTACGGCAAGAAGTTACCCTACGGAAGTAAAAATAAGATAGATAACATATTTAAAAGAAAAAAATTTATTCCATTTTCGGGCAGAGAAAAGGGGGTGAAAAAAAAAATCCATTCCTGAAAACTCTCCAGATTAAAAAAAAAAGTTCAATTATCAAAATCATCAGTAATCATGATAACTCAAGATACCATATCCATCAATGTAATTGTAGGAGTTACTAATGAATAAATACTTTAGATTCTACAATAAATTCCCGCGCGGATTTCTACATAAAATGCCCCAATGAAGACTCACCCTGAACTTCTCTTTGAGTTTCGAGATGTCGGTGCCCTCGGGGGGACATGGCACGTTGTAGTACTCGCCCTCCTCCTCCGTCAGGAACTTGTACCACCCGATGACGGGGGACTTGATGATCTCGCTGATGCCGAAGGACATGGAGCCCATAAAATCGTTCCGAGAAGTTCGATCCCAATCCCAGCACTCCACCAGGAGGCGGCGGTCTTTGTCCTCGGGTTTCAGTTCGCTGGAAACGAGAGGGAGAGAGAGAAAGAGAGAGAGAGAGAGAGAGAGAGACGCCAAGCGTCAGGTTATTATTATAATATATACTCTTCGGGGCATTGGGCTACGTCTCTGCTGCCCAGCTAGACACATCTTAAAATCTCCAACAAAATACAATGTCAGGCATTGGTCTAAAATGGTGTAAAGTACCTGAGTTTCCTCTGTACGTGAAAATAATAGTGAAGGGATGATTTGGCGTAAACCCCAACAAAATAAACTGTCAAAGCACAGGTCTAAAATCGTTTAAAGTACCTGATTTTTCTCTGTATATGAATATAATAAAGGTGGATGATATAACATAAACCTCCAACAAAATTTAGCTCAACTCCAACAAAATAAAATGTCATGGCATAGGTCTAAAATGGTGAAAAGTACCTGATTTTCCTCTATACACGAAGATAATGATGGGGGGAAGATTTACAGTAAACTCCAACAAAATAAAATGTCAAGACTAAGGTCTAAAATTGAGTACAGTACCTGATTTTACTCTGTACATGAAAATAATAATGGGGGGATGATTTACAGTAAACCTCCAACAAAATAAATACTTTGGTATAGGTCTAAAATGGTGAAAAGTACCTGGTTTTCCTCTGTACACAAAAATAATAATGGGGGGATGATTTATAGTAAACTCCCACAAAATGAAATGTCAAGGCATAGGTCTAAAATGGTGTAAAGTACCTGATTTTCCTCTATACACGAAGATAATGATGGGGGGATGATTTACAGTAAACTCCAACAAAATAAAATGTCAAGACTTAGGTCTAAAATTGAGTAAAGTACCTGATTTTACTCTGTACATGAAAATAATAATGGGGGGATCGTTTACAGTAAACCTCCAACAAAATAAATACTTTGGTATAGGTCTAAAATGGTGAAAAGTACCTGATTTTCCTCTGTACAGAAAAATAATAATGGGGGGATGATTTACAGTAAACTCCCACAAAATAAAATGTCAGTGCATAGGTCTAAAATGGTGTAAAGTACCTGATTTTCCTCTGTACACGAAGATAATGATGGGGGGATGATTGACATTAAACTTCAACAAAATAAAATGTCAATGCATAGGTCTAAAATGGTGTAAAGTACCTGATTTTCCTCTGTACACGAAGATAATGATGGGGGGATGATTTACAGTAAACCTCCAACAAAATAAATACTTTGGTATAGGTCTAAAATGGTGAAAAGTACCTGATTTTCCTCTATACACAAAAATAATAATGGGGGGGGGGAGATGATTTACAGTAAACTCCCACAAAATAAAATGTAAATGCATAGGTCTAAAATGGTGTAAAGTACCTGATTTTCCTCTGTACACAAAAATAATAATGGGGGGGATGATTTACAGTAAACTCCAACAAAATAAAATGTCAAGGCATAGGTCTAAAATGGTGTAAAGTACCTGATTTTCCTCTGTACACAAAAATAATAATGGGGGGATGATTTACAATAAACTCCCACAAAATAAAATGTCAAGGCATAGGTCTAAAATGGTGTAAAAGTACCTGATTTTCCTCTGTACACGAAGATAATAATTGGGGGAACCGATAACACCAAACACGAAATACAACGAAAACAAATACATTAAAAAGGTCAGTTACAATAGAGTTTTTTCTTTTTTTTTATTTACGAGAACAATAAAAGCATACGAAAGAAAGCTCGAATGATGTATACAAACGAAGGATTAAGGGGGGGGGGAATTGTTGTTTGTCGCTCCTAGAGAAACAAAACACTGAATATCGTCAACAAACACATCGAGTTACAACCAAATATACGGACATACATTCAGAAAAAACAAGGTCGTAACACAACGACACAAATGAGAAACAGAAAGTAAAGGAAGAAGAAGAAGAAGAAGAAGAAGAAAAATAAAACACGTTAGTAAAAAAAAAACTGAGGTAAGTGTTTTTGTTGTACGACGAACACGGAGGGGGCGAAGAAAGGTTATTTTTTTTCTGAATAAACACCAACACGACAAAGAAATATACAGCAATTTTTGTATTTTGAAAACGCGAACTGTCCATTTGTTTCATCACAAATTTCGCTCATGTTTGAGGAGATTCAGTGACTACTACTAATGTAGTGTTGATAGCTAGGAAGGAGAGAGAGAGAGAGAGAGAGAGAGAGAGAGAGAGAGAGAGAGAGAGAGAGAGAGAGAGAGAGAGAGAGAGAGAGAGAGAGAGAGAGGACCTCTTATGAACACCGAGTGAACAACATCAGATTCTTAACAAGAGAGAAACTTCAAGAACAAAAAAAACCCAAGATCTACTTACTCCCTAAAGATATTTCGGTAGAGTTTGCAGAACGGGATTGTAAAGGCAAATGAAAAAATAATCAGTTATACAAAGGTACATCATTAAAAAAAAAAAAACATATGAGAGATACGAATAAAAATCTCAGGCCATCAATTTCACTATCTGACACATGGGGCAGGTATCAATCATCGATGATAGAGAGAGAGAGAGAGAGAGAGAGAGAGCCATAAGCAATAATTTCCGCAGAAATGATGATCAAAATTCTAAAGAAAGATGAAAATACCTGAGAATCAAGTATATACTATATATATATATATATATATATATATATATATATATATATATATATATATATATATATGATGCAAAAATATGAAAACCGACTGTTTGGAAAGAAAGGAAAAGGAAAATGAAAAGTTCGAGAAAACGAGAATTCAAGTGGTAATTATGACATGAGGGAGTTCAGAATTCAAGTGATAATTATGACATGAGGGAACTGAGAATTCAAATGATAGTTGTGACATCAGGGAGTTGACAATTCAATGATAATTATGACATGAGGGAGTTGAGAATTGAAGAGATAATTATGACATGAGAGAATTGGTAATATAATGATAATTAAGATATGAGAGTTGAGAACTCAGTGATATTATGACATAAGGCAGTTGAGAATTCAGTGGTAAGTATGACGCGAGGGAAATGAGAATTCAAGTGGTATTTATGACATAAGGTAGTTGAGAATTCTGTGGTAAGTATTATTTATGACATAAGGTAGTTGAGAATTCAGTGGTAAGTATGACATGAGGAAGTTGAGAATCCATTGGTAATTATGACATGAAGTTGAGAATTCAAGTGATAATTATGACATGAAGTTGAGAATTCAAGTGATAATTATCACACGAGGGAGTTGAGAACTTAAGCAATAATTACGACATGAGGGAGTTGAGAATTCAAGTGATAATTATGACATGAGGGAGTTGAGAATTCATTTATAATTATGACATGAAGGAGTTGCGAATTCAAGTGATAATTATGGCATGAAGTTGAGAATTCAAGTGATAATTATGACATGAGAGAGTTGTGAATCCAAATTATAATTATGACATGAGGAAGTTGAGAATCAAGTGGTAATTATGACATGAAATTGATAATTCAAGTGATAAATATGACGTGAAGTTGAGAATTCAAGTGATAATTATGACATGAAGTTGTGAATTCAAGTGATAAATATGACATGAAGTTGAGAATTCAAGTGATGATTATGACATGAAGTTGAAAAATCAAGTGATAATTATGACAGGAGGGAGCTGAGAATTCAAGTGATAATTATGACATCAGGGAGCTGAGAATTCAAGTGATAATTATGACACGTGGGAGTTGAGAATTCAAGTGATAATTATGACATCAGGAGCTGAGAATTCAAGTGATAATTATGACATGGGGAGCTGATAATTCAAGTGATAATCATGACATGGGGGAGTTGAGAATTCAGTGATAATTATGACATGAGGGAATTGAGAATTCAGTGATAACTATGACATAGGGGAGTTGAGAATTCAAGTGATAATTATGACATGAAGTTGAGAATTCAAGAGAATTATGACATGAGAGAGTTGAGAATTCAGTGATAATTATGACATGAAGTTGAGAATCCAGTGGTAACTATGACATGAAGTTGAGAATTCAAGTGATAATTATGACATGAAGTTGAGAATTCAAGTGATACTTATGACATGAAGTTGAGAATTCAAGTGATAAATATGACAAAAGGGAGCTGAGACTTCAAGTGATAATTATGACATCAGAGAGCTGAGATTCAAATAATAATTATGACACGAGAGAGCTGAGAATTCAAGTGATAATCATGACATGAGAGAGTTGAGAATTCAAGTGATAATTGTGGCATGAGCGAGTTGAGAATTCAATGATAATTATGGCACGAAGGAGTTAGAGAATTCATGTGATAATTATGACATGAGGGAGCTGAGGTTCCAAGTGATAATTATGGCATGAGGGAGCTAGGTATTCAAGTGATAATTATGACATGAGGGAGTTCGGAATTCAAGTAATAATTATGACATCAGGAGTTGAAAATTCAAGTGATAATGACACGAGGGAGCTGAGAATTCAAGTGATAATCAATGACATGTGGGAGTTGAGAATTCCAGTGATAATTATGACACGAGGGAGCTGAGAATTCAGTGATAATTATGACACGAGGGAGCTGAGAATTCAGTGATAATTATGACATGAGGGAGCTGAGAATTCAGTGATAATTAAGACACGAGGGAGTTGAGAATTCAAGTGATAATTATGACACGATGGAGTTGAGAATTCAAGTGATAATTATGACATGATGGAGTTGAGAATTCAAGTGATAATCATGACATGAGGGAGTTGAGAATTCAAGTGATAATTATGACATGAGGGAGTTGAGAATTCAAGTGATAATTATGACATGAAGTTGAGAATTCAAGTGGTAACTATGAAATGAAGGAGCTGAGAATTCAAGTGATAATCATGACACGAGGGAGTTGGGACTATAGTTGTAATGACGACAAGAGAGAGAGTTGACAATTCTATAATAATTATGACATGACACTGGGAGTGAAAGCTAGCTTACCATGAGAGCGTCTCGTTCCAGACGGGATTCAGAGTGGCTTTGATGGTCTTCGTCTTCATCTTCATGTTGTCAGCTCCTGGGATGAGCTTGACTTTTATGTAGGGATCGGAGAGGCCGTTCGGATCCATGGGAATCAGGTTCTTGGCTTGGAGCACTGCAAGAGACGGACAAGGCGTTGGTCATTCGATGGGTAAGCTAGCTAGTTGACTTCTTCTCACTCTACAGAGAACTTCGGAGAAACAATGCATGGGAAGTGAGGATAAGATGACTTATCATTCTACAAAATTGTGGAGAAAGAATGCGTGGGAAGTGAGGATAAGATGACTTCTCACTCTACAAAACTGTGGAGAAAGAATGCGTGGGAAGTGAGAATAAGATGACTTCTCACTCTATGGAGAACTTGGGAGAAACAGTGCTTGGGGATTTAGAGAAACATGACTACACTGATTGGAAAACACATTTTTTCTTAAATCTCTCTCTCTCTCTCTCTCTCCCTCAATCTCTCTCTCCCTCAATCTCTCTCTCTCCCCAATCTCTCTCTCTCTCTGCCTCTTTCTCTCCCTCAATCTCTCTCTCTTTCTCTCTCAAAATCAGTACATGGGAATTTAGAGCCTACATGACGAAAATGATTTCAAAACACTTTATTTTATAAACCCGCCCTCTCTCTCTCTCTCTCTCTCTCTCTCTCTCTCTCTCTCTCTCTCTCTCTCTCTCTCTCTCCCCATTTGAAGCCTGACGGCATTGTTAATGTTATTTATTCTCCTTCCAATGGCGTGCTTACTCATTAAATCTTTCCAGCAACTTTAACATTTACTTTCAACAGTGTCTCGTCCTAACTTCCCTTCTACCCATTCGACATCACTTACAGCATCAGGCACCCATTAAAACCATTATTCCTTCACCTCCTCCGATCCCTTGGAAAACAAGGTGATTAGAACGAGAGAAGAAAGAAATGAGAGTAAATTGGGGAGGGGGGGGTGGAGAGGGAGGGGTTGGATAGAAGGGGGAGGTTTGGATGGAGGGGAAGATGAAGGAATGGGGACAACTATGTACCATTTTAGATTCCTTGCCAGGGAAGGCAAATTTTAGAGTCAGTCAGTCAGTCTCTCTCTCTCTCTCTCTCTCTCTCTCTCTCTCTCTCTCTCTCTCTCTCTCTCTCCCCTCCTGCCAGGGAAGGCAATTTTCAAAGTCAGTCTCTCTCTCTCTCTCTCTCTCTCTCTCTCTCTCTCTCTCTCTCTCTTGCCAGGGAAGGTAATTTTCAAAGTCAGTCAGTCTCTCTCTATCTCTCTCTCTCTCTCTCTCTCTCTCTCCAGGGAGGGCAATTTCAAAGCCAGTAAAATAGTTTGTCTCTCTCTCTCTCTCTCTCTCTCTCTCTCTCTCTCTCTCTCTCTCTCTCTCTCTCTCTCTCTCAAACATACGGATACTGATGAACGAAACTTAAGGAAAAACAGGGTTGTCTTCCTACATCGTACCAACTACGACCTGGTCTAATCATTAGAGAAACTTCTGGGAACACACACACACACACACACTCTGTTCTCAAACGCTTGTGTATGTGTGTGTGTGTTCAAGTCTCGAGGGACTCGAAGTTGCCAACGAGAGAGCCAATGAGAGAAGAGGGCTTCTAAGAGTGTCATTTTGTGTGGGGGCGCTGGGAAATGAAGCAATGCTGTGCTTTCTTCCCTGAGACCACACGGGGTATCAATGATTACTGTCGCTGTGGGTATCAGCATTTATTTTTCTTTGGTTGAGAGAGAGAGAGAGAGAGAGAGAGAGAGAGAGAGAGAGAGAGAGAGAGAGAGAGAGAGACTTTCTGACTGAAAATTGCCTTCCCTGGAGAGAGAGAGAGAGAGAGAGAGAGAGAGAGAGAGAGAGAGAGAGAGAGAGGGGAGAGCTGACTGAAAATTGCCTTCCCTGGAGAGAGAGAGAGAGACTGACTGACTGAAAATTGCCTTCCCTGGCAAGAGAGAGAGAGAGAGAGAGAGAGAGAGAGAGAGAGAGAGAGACTGACATTGACATTCTGACAATTGCTCGAGGCCGAATGTAATCATACATACCTACCTAATAGCAAAAACCAACATACATCAGAAACGCAAATGGTCTGATAAGATGAAAAACTGTGATTTTAAACAATACAAGAATTTCAAAGCGAGGACAATTATCTCTCCAGTATAATGGGACTTTTTTCGCCAGGGAAAGTATCCTCTTACGGTCTTTTAACCATACATTGGAGAACACAGGACTAAGGCAAGACATTATTACCTTGGAATCTCTCTCTCTCTCTCTCTCTCTCTCTCTCTCTCAGGCCCCTTAATCTTAATTTCCAGAGTGTGAATAATAAGCAGCAAGGAATACCATGAACTTAATTACATGTATGTATATGCATATATATATATACAGTACATGTATATTTATATATACATAATATATATACATGTATATATATATAAATATATATATATATATATATATATATATATATATATATATATATATATATATATATATATATATATATATATATATATATATATATATATTACATACATAAAAGCCTTTTTGACCTAACCAAGGTCTAATCATCATGCCTTGATATCTTCATAAGGGCTGACGCCAAACACTTCAAACCTTCTCTGAAGGGACACACAAAGGTTCCTACAAGCATTGCAGAAAGTGCAAGTAATAAGAACTCACGACAATGAATTCTATATGAAAAAATAGGTTAAATTCATATTTATAGTCCAGAGACGAAGGCCATTAAGAAGTATGAAACATTCGAGAGGTGAAGGAAGGCTCACCTACCGAACAACGAGTGCTATAACGACGCGAAATTGAGAGAGAGAGAGAGAGAGAGAGAGAGAGAGAGAGAGAGAGAGAGAGAGAGAGAGAGAGAGAGAGCTTTTGAACCCCTAATTAAAGAGTGATGGACGTTCCTGAAAGAAATTTCAGTGACGTTCGCTTCCATCTTTATCAAGGAGCTATTAATTGCATCGATTGATTAGTCATCTTTATCAAGAGTTATTAACTGCATCGATTAATTATACATCTTTATCAAGAGTTATTAACTGCATCGATTAATTATTCATTTTTAACAAGAGTTATTAACTGCATCAATTAATTATTCATCTTTAACAAGAGTTATTAACTGCATCGATTAATTATTCATCTTTAACAAGAGTTATTAACTGCATCAATTAATTATTCATCTTTAACAAGAGTTATTAACTGCATCAATTAATTATTCATCTTTCTCAAGATTTATGAACTGCATCGATTAATTATTCATCTTTATCAAGAGTTATTAACTGCATCCATTAATCATTCCCCTTTATCAAGAGCCATTAACTGCATCGATTAATTATTCATCTTTACCAAGAATTTTTAATTGCGTTGATTAATTATTCATCTTTCTCAAGAGTTATTAACCGCATCGATTAATTATTCATCTTTATCAAGAGTTACTAACTTCATCGATTAATTATTCATCTTTTTCAAGGTGTTATTAATTGCATCGGTTAATTATTCGTCTTTATCAAGAGTTACTAACTTCATCGATTAACTATTCATCTTTCTCAAGGTGCTGTTAATTGCATTGATTAATTATTAGTCTTTATCAAGAGTTATTAACTGCATCGATTAATTATTCATCTTTCTCAAGAGTTATGAACTGCATCGATTAATTATTCATCTTTAACAAGAATTTTCAACCGCATCGATTAATTATTCATCTTTCTCAAGAGTTCTTAACTGCATCGATTAACTATTAATCTTTAACAAGAGTTATGAACTGCATCGATTAATTATTCATCTTTATCAAGAGTTATTAACTGCATCGATCCAATTCTTCCAGCAGCCTCTTCCATTCAGACGCAAAACATTCGAGAGGCGAAAGAAAGCTCACCTACAAAACGAATGCTATAAAGAGAGAGAGAGAGAGAGAGAGAGAGAGAGAGAGAGAGAGAGAGAGAGAGAGAGAGAGAGAGAGAGAGAGCTTTCGAACCCCTAATTAAACGAGGGATGCACGTTCCTCGCCCTTCCAAACCCCCTCCCCCCCGAAACCTTGCTCAAGGGATTTTGGCTAAATAATGAGAGGAGAAAATGTGTCGGGGAGACTTATTGTTCAGTTCATAACGACCGGAATCTCTTAATTAACTCCGACAGCGCATCCGGAAGCCTGTATGTATTTCATTCTTGTGTGTTTGTGTGTGTGAGCGCGACTTAAAACAAGTGAAAAATGCGCCGAAGTTCTTCGGCGCATTCGAGTTTTCTGTACAGCTTATAATCAAGGCCACCGAAAACAGACCTATCTGTCGGTGGTCTCGGTATAATCATGAATGAGCCGCGGCCCATGAAACTCTCAGCCGGCGTGGTGGCCTGTGTTGTTGCTTTACCATAAGCAAGAGGGCTGCAATTTGGTATGTTTGATGATTGGAGGGTGGATGATCTTAGGAAGCTTCAGTTTCAAGTCAATGGCCCCTGTGGTGGGCTTGTTCCTTAGGAATAGGTTTCATCTAATAATAATAATAATAATAATAATAATAATAATAATAATAATAATAATATAATAATAATAATATTCTTTGGAAGCTTGAATTTCAAGTCAATGGCCCCTTTGGTGGGCTTGTTCCATATGAATATGGTTTCATCCACTGAAATAATAATAATAATAATAATAATAATAATAATAATAATAATAATAATAATAATAATATTCTTTGGAAGCTTGAATTTCAAGTCAATGGCCACTGTGGTGGGCTTGTTTCATATGAATGGGTTTCATCCACTGAAATAATAATAATAATAATAATAATAATAATAATAATAATAATAATAATAATAATAATAATAATAATAATAATAATAATAATAAAACGAGCTATTCTGACCCAGTCAATACCACCTCTATTTTTACCACTTCACAGAAGACTGAACAGAGGAGTAGGAAACATAAAAATAATTTCAAATAGAATCTAAACTGCTACATCAGCATTAATAATCACCCCAGCATGAAGGTTAAAAGTGCTTGCACGCACGCACACACACACACACACACACACACACACGCACACACACGAGCAGGACTACAATAAAAAAACCACTAAAGGTCGAAAGGTGAAATTTTGTTCCGCAACTCACGCTTTTTATTAAAGACATGTAGCTTCGGTTTCTTTTTCAGTTTGACGTATTTATTCAGTTCCACTCCGCGCCGTCACCTTTTGTAAATGTTACTGGACATTAACAACGGAGCTAAAGATGTATGTATGCATGTGTATGTGTATGTGTATGAAAACATTTCTTCTTGCAGAAACCAAAAAGATGGTTTCATTCCATGATCTTGAAGGTTTCAGTCACTAACTGACGCTACAGATTCCTTATTTAAAAATGGTGTTTCAATTTTCTGTAAAAGAAAACTATTGTGCCGGCTTTGTCTGTCCCTCCGCACTTTATTCTGACAGCACTTTTTTTCTGCCCGCACTTTTTTTCTGTACGCACTTTTCCCGAACGCCCTCAGATCTTAAACACTACTTGGGAGGCTAGAGGGCTGCAATTTGGTAAGTTCGATGACTGGAGGGTGGATGATCAACATACCAATTTGCAGCCCTCTACCCTCAGTAGTTTTTAAGATCTGAGGGTGGACAGAAAGATTGCTGGCAGAAAAAGTGCGGACAGAAAAATGGCGCGGACGGACAGACAAAGAAGGCACAACAGTTTTCCTTTACAGAAAACTAACAACTCTCCCCCAAAGTTCTTTACAAATATCTACTTTTAAACAAACATCCAAAATCTCGCCTACGCATATCCCGGCAAGGCGGCCGCGCGTGAGTGTCACAGATGCTGTGAAAAATGCAGCAAGATCGATGACATGAAAATCTAACGAACGCGGAACTTCTTCAAATGTCGTACTCATGACATCAAAACTCGCCCCCCCCCTCAACCCCCCAGCCAAAAAAGGTCAAGTATTTCAAAACAACACCACAGTTATTATTATTATTATTATTATTATTATTCAGAAGATGAAACCTATTTATATGGAACAAGCCCACCACAGGGGCCACTGACTTGAAATTCACGCTCCCAAAGAATATGGTGGTATTATTATTATTATTATTATTATTATTATTATTATTATTATTATTATTGAAAGAGAAACCCATCTTTCCATCTTCTTAGGAAAACTGAAAGAAGTTTTTGTTTGGTTCACTATTATGATTATTATTATTATTATTATTATTATTATTCAGAAGATGAACCCTATTCATATTGAACAAGCCCACCACAGGGGCCACTGACTTGAAATTCAAGAAGCTTCCAAAGAATATGAAGGTGTTCATTCGAAAGAATAACAGAAGGCAAAGTGAAATACAGAAAGAGCAGATCAGTTATTAGAAAAACAGATAAATTAACAAATAAATAAATAAATAAACAAACATGTAGGTTAATTACTAAATTACAAAAAGAATTGTAATAAGGTAGTAATGCATTGCATCTTCGCTTAAACTTCTGAAGTTCCAATTGCACGACATCCTCTGAAGGGAGGCTGTTCCACAGTCCAACGGTGTGAGGAGGAACAAAGGACCTCCTCTGGAACTTTGGAGAAGTTCGACAGCGGGGCACATTTACATTTACAGCATATTGGTGCTTCTGCTGCACAGCGAATCTGTGCTCTCGACAGATAAAGGGGATCAGGGATCAATTGTGAATGTGAAAGATCTCTGTTGAATTACAACTTATGAAAAATGGACAAACAAGAGACCATCCGTCGATGGTCCAAGTCATGACTGCTACTGCTAGGAAACAGAAACCTACCACCACGAACCACTGTATCTAAAATAGACAAATATGTGGAAGGAGCAGACATCCACACAGGAGAAGAGTATTCTACATCCACACAGGGGAAGAGTATTCTACATCCACACAGGAGAAGAGTATTCTACATCCACACTGGAGAAGAGTATTCTACATCCACACAGGAGAAGAGTATTCTACATCCACACGGGAGAGGAGTATTCAACATCCACACAGGAGAATAGTATTCTACATCCACACACGAGAAGAGTATTCTACATCCACACAGGAGAAGAGTATTCTACATCCACAGGAGAAGAGTATTCTACATCCACACAGGAAAAGAGTATTCTACATCCACACAGGAAAAGAGTATTCTACATCCACACTGGAGAAGAGTATTCTACATCCACATAGGGGAAGAGTATTCTACATCCACACAGGAGAAGAGTATTCTACATCCACACTGGAGAGTATTCTACATCCACACAGGAGAAGAGTATTCTACATCCACACGGGAGAAGAGTATTCTACATCCACATAGGGGAAGAGTATTCTACATCCACACAGGAGAAGAGTATTCTACATCCACACTGGAGAGTATTCTACATCCACACAGGAGAAGAGTATTCTACATCCACACGGGAGAAGAGTATTCTACATCCACACGGGAGAAGAGTATTCTACATCTACACTGGAGAAGAGTATTCTACATCCACACAGGAGAAGAGTATTCTACATCCACACTGGAGGAGAGTATTCTACATCCACACTGGAGGAGAGTATTCTACATCCACACAGGAGAAGAGTATTCTGCATCCACACAAGAGAAGAGTATTCTACATCCACACAGGAGAAGAGTATTCTATATCCACACAGGAGAAGAGTATTCTACATCCACACAGGGGAAGAGTATTCTATATCCACACAGGAGAAGAGTATTCTACATCCACACAGGAGAAGAGCATTCTACATCCACACAGGGGAAGAGTATTCTACATCCACACAGGAGAAGAGTATTCTACATCCACACAGGGGAAGAGTATTCTACATCCACACAGGGGAAGAGTATTCTATATCCACACAGGAGAAGAGTATTCTACATCCACACAGGAGAAGAGCATTCTACATCCACACAGGGAAAGAGTATTCTACATCCACACAGGAGAAGAGTATTCTATATCCACACTGGAGAAGAGCATTCTACATCCACACAGGAGAAGAGTATTCTACATCCACACAGGAGAAGAGTATTCTACATCCACACAGGAGAAGAGTATTCTATATCCACACAGTATTCTACATCCACACGGGAGAAGAGTATTCTACATCCACACAGGAGAAGAGTATTCTACATCCACACAGGAGAAGAGTATTCTACATCCACACAGGAGAAGAGTATTCTACATCCACACTGGAGAAGAGTATTCTACATCCACACAGGAGAAGAGTATTCTACATCCACACAGGAGAAGAGTATTCTACATCCACACTGGAGAAGAGTATTCTACATCCACACAGGAGAAGAGTATTCTACATCCACACTGGAGAAGAGTATTCTACATCCACACAGGAGAAGAGTATTCTACATCCACACTGGAGGAGAGTATTCTACATCCACACTGGAGGAGAGTATTCTACATCCACACAGGAGAAGAGTATTCTGCATCCACACAGGAGAAGAGTATTCTACATCCACACAGGAGAAGAGTATTCTACATCCACACAGGAGAAGAGTATTCTAGCAAAGGAGGGACAAATGACCTAAAAACAGGTTGCAATCATTTCATCGCCGCTATAAATATATGAGGCCTGACGAGCAAAATGTCCTAACCTTTGAATCCTATAAACTGACGTAACCTATTAACAACAAAGAGGCCCACATTAAAGACTTTTAAATAATCGGATGGGATATGACGGTGGAGTGCAGCCAGGATATTAAACAATGAATGTTTGACAACAAAGTGAATATTGCTTGTGTGCTCATAAAGAAAAAAATGGCCACGTTCTGAATCAATCCCAAAGACTAAAGGTCAGTATCATCATGGACAATTACATATCATTAGCCTGTTATGAACACCGTAATATTCTTTGGAAGCTTGAATTTCAAGTCAGTGCCCCCAGCTGTGGTGGGCTTGTTCCATATGAATAGGGTTCATCTTCTGAATAATAATAATAATAATAATAATAATAATAATAATAATAATAATAATAATAATAATAGCCACAGTGGCGGGCTTGTTCCATATGAATGGGGTTCATCTTCTAAATAATAATAATAATAATAATAATAATAATAATAATAATAATAATAATTTCAAGTCAAGGACTCCTGTGGTGGGCTTGTTCCATATGAATAGGTTTCATCTTTGAATAATAATAATAATAATAATAATTATAATAATAATAACAATAATAATAATAATTTCAAGTCAATGGCCCCTGTGATGGGCTTGTTCTATATGAATAGGGTTCATCTTCTGAATAATAATAATAATAATAATAATAATAATAATAATAATAATAATAATAATAATAATTTCAAATCAATGTCCCCTGTGGTGGGCTTGTCCTATATGAATAGGGTTCATCTTCTGAATAATAATAATAATAATAATAATAATAATAATAATAATAATAATAATAATAATAATAATAATAATAATAATTTCAAGTCAATGGCCCCTGTGGTGGGCTTGTTCCATACGAATAGGGTTCATCTTCTGAATAATAATAATAATAATAATAATAATAATAATAATAATAATAATAATAATAATAATAATAATAATAATTTACCATCATGAAAAGAAATAATGAGAGCTGCATATTGAAAAGACATATTCGAGAAGTCATAAGCTGAATGGCAAAATGTTTGTACAAGCAAATCACAATCACACGCCAGCAGCATTTCTAAATAAACAATCAACCACCTCGGCATGCAAAGGAATCAAGTGAGGCAGCTTCCAATTTATGGCACAAATATCTCAGCGTTGGCGTTTCATTTGCCAACGCGGCGCAGTCGAGTTTTCTGTACAGCGGATAATCAAGAGACCACCGAAAACAGATCTATCTTTCGGTGGTCTCGGTATAAGGCTGTTTGAGCCGCGGCCCATGAAGCTTTAACAACGGGCCAGTGGTGGCCTGTCCTATATCGTTGCCTGAAGGACGATCACGGCTAACTTTAACCTTAAATAAAATAAAAACCACTCAGGCTAGAGGGCTGCAATTTGGTATGTTTGATGACTGAGGGCTGGATGATCAACATACCAATTTGCGGCCTTCTAGCCTCAGTAGTTTTTAAGATCTGAGGGCGGACAGGAAAAGTGCGGACAGAATAAAGTGCGGACAGAAAAAAGTGCAGACAGAATAAGGTGCGGAGAGAAAAAAAGTGCGGACAGAAAAAAGTGCGGACAGAAAAAAGTGAAGACAGAAAAAAGTGCGGACAGGAAAAAGTGCAGACAGAATAAGGTGCGGACAGAATAAAGTAAAAAAAAAAGTGCATACAGAATAAAGTGCGGACAGAAAAGAGTGCGGACAGAAGAAGTGCAGACAGGAAAAAAAGCTGACAGAATAAAGTGCGGACAGAAAAAAGTGCGGACGGACAGACAAAGTCGGCGCAACAGTTTTCTTTCAGGGAAAACAGAAAATGAACCAAGAATTACAGAAAAAAAAATACCTTGGCCTATTATCAAAGGGTAAAAGAAATGAGAGACGAGAGATGCTGTGGGCGGGGGGTGGGGGAGGGGGGGAGTTACTCTCCGTTAACGGGAAAAGTTTCTGATTGGAAACAGGATGCCTAAAGTCGAGCCCCCCACCACCCTCCCCACAAAAGGAAGGGACATGTATCCATGCAAGGTTCTTTAACAAAGGGGGGCTCGATCAGGCGGAATCTCCTCTCTTAATCTCAAAGTATCTGAAAGTATGACAACAGTGATGGAAAATGTTGCAGTAACTAAGGAATAGTTGGTGATTGTGATTCGATCTACGAGACATACACGGACTTGTAGATGATGGGACTGAACTCACGTACTGTCGGAGTAGAAAGAATGGATAATGGACGGGAATGGCAAAGGATTAAGTTACGGAATGGAATGGAATACAGAATTTAGGCCAAAGGCCAAGCACTGGGACCTATGAGGTCCTTCAGCGCTGGAAAGGGAATTGACAGTAAAAGGTTCGAAAGTTGCACTCTGAATCAATTGTCCGGAGAGAGTTGCTACCAAGATAGAAGAAAGGTAATATGAACGGAGCTACTGTGAAAGGAATGAAAGGGGTTGCAGCAGCTATAGGGGCCTAAGGAAGGGACGCTGCAGAGAACCTTTAGTAGTGCCTACAGTGCACCCAGCTACAGTCACTGTGTACTTACCCTCGACGGTTAACTTGGTGCCAACACAAGTTATCTTCAGTTCAAGGCGACCACGGCGCTCGGTGTGATCGCAGCCGCACAAGTTGGGGACACTTTCAGTGCATCTCTTGTGAACGTTCATGTTACATGCTGCAAAATATACACGGGAAATTATTATTGGAATCATGAAAAATGTGCAAAATATACAGAGGAAATTATTGTTAGAATAATAAAAAAAATGTGCAAAATATACACAGGAAATTATTATTGGAATCATGAAAAATGTGCAAAATATACACAGGAAATTATTGTTAGAATAATAAAAAAAAATGTGCAAAATATACCGAGGAAATCATTATTAGAATATTGAAAAATGTAGAAAATATACAGAGGAAATTATTTTCAAAATAAAAAAAATGTGCAAAATATACACAAGAAATCATTATTAGAATCATAAAAAATGTGGAAAATATACAAAGGAAATTATTGTTAGATTCAGAAAAAATGTGCAAAATATACAGAGGAAATTATTGGTAGAATCATTAAAAATGTGGAAAATATAAAGAGGAAATTATTATTAGAATCATGAAAATGTGGAAAATATACAGAGGAAATTATTGCTAGATTCATAAAAAAATATGGAAAATATACAGAGGAAATCATTATAAAATCATAAACAAATGTGCAAAATATGCAGAGGAAATCATTATTACAATCATAAAAAAGTGTGCAAAATATACAGAGGAAATTATTGTTAGAATCATAAAAAATTTGGAAAATATACAGAGGAAATCATTATAAAAATCATAAAAAATGTGCAAAATATACAGAGGAAATCATTATCAGAGTCATAAAGACTGTGCAAAATATGCAGAGGAAATCATTATTAAATCACAAAAAAATGTGCAAAATATACACAATAAATGTTTATCAGAATCATAAAAAAAATTAACATTCTATTACGCCGATTCTAGAAAATAAAATAACGGAACATAAATTGCCCAAAAACAAGTAATATAGATAGATATAGATAGACAGAATATGGCGCGGCCATTCCGCGCTGACAGGAAAACTGAGAAAAAAAAATTTTGAAAGGTGTAACGGGAGGAAAACCTCGCAGTTGCACTATGCATCAATTGCTAAGAGAAGGTTGAGGAAAGTAAGATGGAAGAAAGAGAAGATGAAAGGAGGTACAGTAAAAGGAATGAAAGGGGTTGCAGCAAAGAACCTTGAGTAACGCCTTTCTTTGTTACATTTTGGGGACTAGTAGAGGTTTTCCATAGGACTGGCATGCGAATACTTACTTGGCTGGCCCGCATGGAATACACTGCATAATGAAATACAATGAAAGAATAATGACACAAACCAATAATGCTTAATATGATGAGGCCAAACTTACCGGACCAAAAAATCCCTCCTTCACATCTAACCATTAGGAGTTCAAGGTCATTGTCAATATTTGATATCTTCACAGTACACAGACAGGTAATTCGGCGACATTGCCGAACAAACAGTAAAGGATTAAGAGATATAAGCTACTGGCTTTCAAATGTACTTACTTTCTGATGCACTGAAATTATAGCCTTAACATATCCACATACCTTTATATATATATATATATATATATATATATATATATATATATATATATATATTATATATATATATATATATATATATATATATATATATATATATATATATATATATATATATATATATATATATATATATATAACACAGGCAGGCACACGAGTGGGGGGAAAAACCATGGGAAGATAAACTGTTGGTGAAAAATGTTTTTAAAAAAAAAGATTGAGTGTCAGTATTGAAAAGGGAGCGACGAAGGTCAGTTCATTCGCTTGCTCGCTCGCACGCGCGCTTTGTTTATCTAATCCTCGAACTTTATGAAAGGCAGAATAAAAAAAAATATATAAAAAAATAAATAAAGAATGGAGTCGCCTCGAGCCTGAAACTAATATCTTTCGTCCCTGGGGCCTTTCACTCATGCGCAAGTTTATAATAAAATGAAGCCTTTATTGAGAATCTTGCCTGGCTGCAGTGAAGACAGTTTTGAGATTATTTTTACACTTTTTCAGATTATTTTGACAGTTTCGCGTTTATTTACAGTTTTTAAAAATACTTAC
Source organism: Macrobrachium rosenbergii (assembly GCF_040412425.1). Classification (NCBI taxonomy): domain Eukaryota; kingdom Metazoa; phylum Arthropoda; class Malacostraca; order Decapoda; family Palaemonidae; genus Macrobrachium; species Macrobrachium rosenbergii. The sequence goes on along the minus strand of NC_089752.1, from coordinate 117,837,025 downwards.
CGCTCGCATAAAATATAACAAGCCTCTATCTCCACTGAGCTTCTAAGATCAAATTAAAATATAACGATAAAAAATGCGCCGAAGTTTCTTCGGCGAAATCGAGTTTTCTGTACAGCATATAATCAAGGCCACCGAAAATAGATCTATCTTTCGGTGGTCCCGGTATAATGCTGTATGGGCCGCGGCCCGTGAAACATTCAGCCGGACGTGGTGGCCTGTGTTGTTGCGTTGCCAGACGCACGATTATGGTTAACTTTAACCTTAAATAAAATATAAACTACTGAGGCTAGAGGGCTGCAATTTGGTATGTTTGATGACTGGAGGGTGGATGATCCACGTACCAATTTGCAGCCCTCTAAACTCAGTAGTTTTTAAGCTCTGAGGGCGGACAAAAAGAGTGCGGACGGAATGACGAAGCCGGCACAATAGTTTTCTTGTACAGAAAACTAAAAGGTGATCATGCATTTACAAAATATTATAAATTCCAGCAAATTTGGGTAACTATATTAATTCAAACTGTAAAATCAGTGGGGCCTGAATATTCAAACGTTCATTTTCAAAATAGGTCGATCGCGGATGGCTGAAACTAAGGATCCCTGTAGGCATAATAATAATTATTATCAATAACTGTTGACCTGGAAATTGTATTCAGCCCGTCTTTGATATTCGAACAATTCCTCTCTTGTTACTGTGAGGTAAAGAAAAAGTAAAGTGTATGTGCTCTTTGAAATGATCAAATGTTTGTTAATATGTATGTTTGTGTATGCCTGCAATATATATATATATATATATATATATATATATATATATATGTGTGTGTGTGTGTGTGTGTGTGTGTGTGTGTGTGTGTGTGTGTGTGTTATATATATAAATCAACATATAAGCACGTGTTTCACAGACGTAAATTTCTGACTCACACTGGGATCGAACCCAGGCCTCTCAAATGAAAGGCAAGGGCGCTACCAACTGTGTTGGTCAGTTGGTAGCGCCCTTGCATTTTACTTATGAGACCTGCGTTCGATCCCAAAAATGTGAGTAAAAATTTATATATTTGTATATATATTATATAGTATATATATATATATATATATATATATATATATATATATATATATATATATATATATATATATATATATATATATATATATATATATATCAACCGTAAAAATTCAGCATTTTCTCCTTATTCAAAATGAGTGTCTTCATTTCACCATCACATTTTAAAGAATCTTTCCAGGGCTGTTTATTTCTATATTTATTTATTTTGTTAATTTGTTTTTCTAATAAGTGATCTCCTCTTTCTGAATTTCCCATTACCTTCTTGTTCCATATGAATAGGTTTCATTTTCTGAATAATAATAATAATAATAATAATAATAATAATAATAATAATAATAATAATAATAATAATAAATACTCATAGTAGCCTGAGTCCAGTAATGGAGAAACAAATCCACAATCATGTATGGTCGAACAGATTCCCAAAGGCTCTCTGTAGAGATTTATTTCTACATATACGGACGCATACTGCCCTAAAATGGAAGGCTGCAGTATCTGCTAAAATACAAAACTGAGAAAAATGGTAGATGCTCCCTTGCCTTACTACTGATTTTGCAGATGCTGCAAATGGGACCCCCTAAATACTCGTGGAAAGCATTGAAGAATCATTCTGAAACTGCAGTAACTTGTGTATAAGTGTTTCACGAGCCCAATAGGTGGCAAGTCCCAATTTCAAAATTTTATTAATATTATTATTGTTTCTCCAATAATAATAATAATAATAATAATAATAATAATAATAATAATAATAATAATAATAATAATAATAATAATAATAATAATAATAATAATACCAGTCTTTCTGGAATCTAAAAACATTTCCAATGTTTTTCAGTGTAGATATTTACCCATCCCCTACTTTTATACTGCTTTTCCATTGTTTACCAATCCCCATTTTTATGCTGATTTTTCAAAATCATCCAATCCCCCACTTTTACACTGCTTTTCCATTATTTACCAATCCTCATTATTGATGCTGCTTTTCCATTATTTACCAATCCTCATTATTTGTGTGCTTTTCCATTATTTACCAATCCCACACTTTTATGCTGCTTTTTCAAAATCATCCAATCCCCCCCTTTTACACTGCTTTTCCATATAATTAACCAATCCCCCAAATCTTATACAGCTTTTCCATTATTTACCAATCCCACACTTTTATGCTGCTTTTTCAAAATCATCCAATCCCCCCCTTTTACACTGCTTTTCCATATAATTAACCAATCCCCCAAATCTTATACAGCTTTTCCATTATTTACCAATCCATAACTTTTATATTGCTTTTCCATTATTCATCAATCCTCATTTTTATGCTGCTTTTCCATTATTTACCAATCCTCATTTTTACGCTGCTTTTCCATTATTTACCAATCCTCATTTTTATGCTGCTTTTCCATTATTTACCAATCCCTACTTTTATGCTGCTTTTCCATTATTTACCAATCCTCATTTTTACGCTGCTTTTCCATTGTTTACCAATCTTCATTTTTATGCTGCTTTTCCATTGTTTACCAATCCCCACTTTTATGCTGCTTTTCCATTACTTACCAATCCTAATTTTTATGCTGCTTTTCCATTATTTACCAATCCCCACTTTTATGCTGCTTTTCCATTATTTACCAGTCCTCATTTTTATGCTGCTTTTCCATTATTTACCAATCCCCTCCCAGGATATTTACCCGAGGAACGGAGTTAGGGAGCGTTTCATACTGAGAGCAAAGTCAGCGAGTGCCATCTTCGCAAAGGCTCGAGGATTTCGGCCGAGACTTCCCAGGCGCTCTTCCGAAGGGGGATCATTTATTATCCTGTCGTTCCTAGCTTACTGTGATTAATTATGGTTCGTGACTGATGATGCCGCTTCAACGGCTTACTTCCTCAATTTAAACAGACATAGCGACTGTTATTTCTCGTATCCAGTCCCTTTTCTATGAAAGGGAATTCCATCAGTTTTAGTTGGATTCAGGTAGCCACTGAGATGCCACATAATTAGGGCGGATTTTATTCCTTCTGCTAGAAATTATTACATATGTATTACCCTCTAGAGAATACATTCAACTCTCTTCAAGACTTCCATGTAATCTGCCCACTAAACAGCAGCACCAGTATGGAATAAATGTGCCTCGCTGTCGAACTTCTCCAAAGTTCCAGAGTTCCTTTATTCGTCACACCGTTAGGCTGTGGAAAAGCCTCCCTGGAACTTCAGAAGTTCAAGCGAAGGTGCAATGCATTACTACCACTAATACAATTCTCCTTGTATTGTTATAGTTTACTTACATTTTTATTTATTTATCTATTTTCTAATTTATCTGTTTTTCTAATAACTTATCTCCTCTTTCTGTATTTCCCTTTATTTCCTGTTAACTCTTTCGAATGAACACCTTAATATTCTTTGGAAGCTTGAATTTCAAGTCAGTGGCCCCCGTAGTGGGCTTGTTCCATATGAATAGGGTTCATCTACTGGATAATAATAATAATAATAATAATAATAATAATAATAATAATAATAATAATAATAATAATAATAATAATAATAATAATATTCTTTGGAAGCTTGAATTTCAAGTCAGTGGCCCCTTTGGTGGGCTTGTGCCATATGAATAGGGTCCATCTTCTCAATAATAATAATAATAATAATAATAATAATAATAATAATAATAATAATAATAATAATAATATTCTCTGGAAGCTTGAAAATCAAGTCAATGGCCCCTCTGGTGAGCTTGTCCACATGAATAGGGTTCATCTTCAGGTTAATAAATTTAATAATAATCATCGACAGAAAGGCCCCAGATAATGGCAGTTCGCACTCCCCACTTGAACTTCCAGTAGAGTTTTCCCATTTCTTGATTTCTGCTACTTGATTCAACCCCCCACCCCTTATATTTCTGCTACTTGATTCACGGCCCCTATATATATCCCATGGGGGCCGACCTGGTTATAGTATTTACACTCCTCTGGCCCTCTGGGGGCTCTCATTTACTTTCTTCTTCTACTTCTCTTCCTCCCCCTCTCCTGAAGAGAGAGAGAGAGAGAGAGAGAGAGAGAGAGAGAGAGAGAGAGAGAGAGAGAGAGAGTCTAAAATATATTTATCTGAGAAAGTTACTGTGTATTTCTTTACATTTGCTCCAAAATATCCGCACGTAACTAGCTTACAGAGAGAGAGAGAGAGAGAGAGAGAGAGAGAGAGAGAGAGAGAGAGAGAGAGAGAGAGAGAGAGAGAGTCTAAAAATATATTTATCTGAGAAAGTTACTGTGTATTTCTTTACATTTGCTCCAAAATATCCGCACGTAACTAGCTTACAGAGAGAGAGAGAGAGAGAGAGAGAGAGAGAGAGAGAGAGAGAGAGAGAGATAAAAGGCGCGGGTGAGCACATAAACCCAACCTAATACGCCCATTCATCTGGCGGCCTTTGAAGGTCGAGAGAGAGAGAGAGAGAGAGAGAGAGAGAGAGAGAGAGACTCTGAAAAGACGCTGATTGCCGAGAAGCTCTCTGAATGGAATGAAACGAGCCCCATGACTAATCTCCCTTACCGAATCCCCTAATTCTCCTCATAAACTTCCGTTCAGTTTCTCCACTCCATATATTCCCTCCTATTTTAGGTGGGCGTACTTGTGTAATTCCCTAAAGTTTTGTTCTTCGCTCGGGGTCAGGCTGTCCCTTAGTAGACTGCAGGGGTTCTTCACCGGGGTGCTCCCTATGAATAATTAAAGCAAAATATATCTTTATGTATGCATGTTATTTTTTTCTGCAAAAATAAAAATAAAAAAATAAAATAAATAATTTTTATTATTATCAACTTTGTAATTTAGCTTTTTTTTTTATTTCAGCAATTCAGGGGTGCGAGAACTGACTGCTGATTTGAAAGGGGTACATACATTCAAAAAGGTTAAGAACCACTGCCTTAGAGGACCGTGGAAACCAAGGTCCTAACAGGGCAGCTAGAATCACTATTTTATGTGGCACTTAAAACTTTCTTCTCGAGTATTTGGCTCTTTATGTTGTATATACTGCTTTTCCATTACTTACCAGTCCCCCACTTTTATACTGCTTTTCCATTATTTACCCATTGCCCCTTTCATACTGCTTTTCCATTATTTACCCATCCCCCACTTTTTACGGCTTTTCCATTATTTACCAGTCCTCATTTTTATGCTGTTATTTCCATAGTTAATCAATCACCCACTTTTATACTGCTTTTCCATCATTTACCAATCCCCACTTTTATGCTGCTTTTCCATTATTTGCCAATCCCCCACTTTCATACTGCTTTTCCATTATTTGCCAATCCCCAAATTTTATACTGCTTTTCCATTATTTACCCATCTCCAACTTTTATGCTGCTTTTCCATTGTTTACCAATCCCTAACTTTTATGCTGCTTTTCCATTTTTTACCAATCCCCCCCTTTTATACTGCTTTTCCATTATTTACCAATCCCTCACTTTTATACTGCTTTTCCATGATTTGCCAATCCCTAACTTTTATAATGTTTTTCCATTATTTACCAATCCCCATTTTTATACTGCTTTTCCATTATTATTCAATCCCACACTTTTATACTGCTCTTCCTTTATCTTCCAATCCCCAACTTTTCCCTCACACGTTCGTATGAATGAATGTCCCAGTATTTCACATGAAATGAAAAAAGAAGATTTATAATTTCAGCACGAACACAAACATTTCGAATCGAAAATACAATTACTGTCGTTTTGCTGAAAACAACGCAATGAATTTTTGGGACGACACAGTTTTAAAGCGATGGGTTCATCCATTTTCATATACATATTGAGTAACAGGTTATTACTTTCAACTGTAGAGAAGAACCTAATTAACATTTTATTAACAAAAACCACTGAGCATGAACTGATGCTTTCGTGATGCGTGGAAGATTGTGCATAGGGAATTAGTTATTTGCAAAGCTGGCCTATAATTCGTCCCTATAGTTTGACGAACTGGGGTTAAGCCATTTTGTCCTCATTCTGAGAAAATAAGCTTCAGAGATTTTGATGTTATTCAGATTCTAATTAGCTCATCTTCCTTGGAAACTTTTTTGGAAAATCTGACAACGCAGACAGCTGAAATTTTGATGTGTTATAGAAAACTCAAAAACTTATAGAAACAAGCAAAAAATGCGCCGAAGTTTCTTCAGCGCAATCGAGTTTTCTGTACAGCGCATAATGAAGGCCATCGAAAAGAGATCTACCTTTCGGTGGTCTCGGTATAATGCTGTATGAATCGCGGCCCGTGAAACTCTCAGCCGGCCGTGGTGGCCTGTGTTGTTGCGTTGCCAGACGCACGATTATGGCTAACTTTAACCTTAAATAAAATAATTTTTTATTATTTGTTTTCTTTAACCACTAAATTGCGCTCCATTTCTGAACTGAATTGAATATAGAATTTAGGCCAAAGGCCAAGCATTGGGACCTATGAGGTCATTCAGAGCTGAAACGGAAACTGACAGTAAAAAGGTTAGAAAGGCGTAACAGAAGGAAAACCTCAAAGCAGTTGCACTATGAAACAACTGCTAGGAGAGGGTCGAGGAAAGTAAGATGGAAGAAAGAGAATATGAACGGAGGTACAATAAAAGGAATGAAAGGGGTTGAAGCTAGGGGCCTAAGGAAGGGACGTTGCAAAGAACAAGTAATGCCTACAGTGCACCGCACGAGGTGCACTGACGGCCCTACCACGCTACGGGGCTTGGATATCCTTAGCCCAAGGTTACTCCTTATTTCCAAGAAGCGAAATCAGTGATTTTACAACTGTTATTTCCTCTCTTCTATTTCTCTCTCTCTCTCTCTCTCCGTTTCCTGAATAAAAAAAAATAATACGATACTGCAAAGATTTCAAGGCCAAAAGGTCGTCTTTACTTTGAGTGGTAGGAATACGCGAATCGTAATGATAATATTTCAATACTTTCGAATTCTGATCTGACGGCTGGAACGTATTCTTTTCCATCACGAACGAAGAAGTATTTTTGCCTTTCCGTAACACACCTGGAACAGATAGGTAAGTTACCTTGGTAGTGAGGTGGCGTTTCAGAATTCCCAGAATATCTGCGATTCTGGGACAGGAGAATTTACATTTTACATCTTGGTTCCGGCATGCAAAGGTTTCCAGCGCGGTGCGAGCGAGAAGAAATTTGTAAATCTTGTAAATCTGAAATGTGACGGCCCCTGAAGCAGCGCCTTTGCGGCGGAGGGGAATATTCTCATATTCCTCTTTTTACGATCTGAATTGAATTAAATTTAAATGAATTGAATTGAACCTTTTATTCCAGCTATAAGCCATTTACATTAGATAAAATTTTTACATATACATACCTTTACAAAAGACTTTACAGAGAATATTGCATAAATATTCATACCTTTGTAAAGTATACTGTATAATTTCACATTTATTAAAAACCTATTTTTAAGTCTTGGTAAATGATTTGTAAACTACCGAAGGCCGGAAGTATCCATTTTGCTCAAGCTGCACTCATATTTTTTCCTGTGGAAATATTCGTCACGTGGCCCTTCAGATGACTTTCAAGTGAAGTGGATAAATGGCGGTATAGGAATGCTGGGAATATATCAGTGTGATTCTAAGTTAATTATCTAATTTGCTTTTTCAGTCCTTTGTCTATATTTGATCATTTATGTTTGGCTAACCACACATTCCAAAATTTCTCTTATGTAGAGTAGAATATATGATTTTTTATGTATGTATGTATGAATGTGTGTATATATACATATATGAATACTGAGTGTATATATATGTATAAATATAAATATATATATATATATATATATATATATATATATATATATATATATATATAAGTATTCATGCATATATACATAAAAAAATCCTGTCTTCATTCTACATAAGAGAAATTCTGGAAAGCGTGGTTATCCAAACGTAAATGATTAACCATGAACCGACGACTGAAAAATCAGGCAACATTTTCGAAGAAAAACATTTCTCGCTCGCGAAAATGTATTTCCACACGTGAGAATTATTTCCAAATACATCGATGTCGTTATTATCCAACTGAAAAAAAATCTGGAGAGAAGCGATATTGCATTTTTTTTTTTTTTTTGTCCAGCATGTGAAGAAATTGTGCTTGCGAGATCTAGCGGAAATTAGCGAAGTGGAACATGAGAGAAGATAAGGAATAATAGCCCAGAGCAGTTGCTTTCAAGCAAGAGCTAGTTGCACAAGAGACGGTACAAAAGAATAAAAAAAAAGAAAAAAAGTAAAATTAGGTTGGGGCAATATACTTTAGTTGTAATGATTTTTTTTAAAGAAAAAAAAGGGAAAAAAAGGAAAATTAGTTTGGGTAATATACTTCTGTTGTAATAATTTTTTTACTTCATACATGTCTGGCAGTGAAGCTCGTTATATTAAAAAAATAAAAACTTGACAAAGAACTACGCTGTTATATCGATCAGCATAACTGTCCATTAACTTTAAACTGCAAACTTAAACTGTTGGTGTTTCTGTAGCTTTTAGATTTGAGTCCAAAATTACTGCCAGAAACAGCACCGTAAAAGCATTTGAAACGACAGAATTACTGTAAGGTGGACACACGAGAAGAATACCACTTTACTTGCAGAATGTAGTCTGCCCTAAAATGGAAGACTGCAGTGTCTGCAAAAATACAAAACTGAGAAAAATGGTAGATACTCCCTTGCCTTACTACTGATTTTGCAGATACTGCAAATGGGACCCCGTAAATAAAGCATTGAAGAATCATTCTGAAACTGCAGTAACTTGTGTATTAGTTTCGCGAGCCCAGTAAGTGGCATATCTGAAATTCGAAAACTTTTGCAGATACTGCAGTTTTCCATTTTAGGTCAGTAATCCAATTCGCAGACCCTACTCTGCGGCAGTAACTGATCATGATACGGAGTGCAAAAGGACTTTAAAAAAGACAGAATTACCGTAAAGTGGACACACGAGAATAATACCACTTTATTCGCAGAACGTAATATTCAATCCAACCACAGCAAAAATTTACCGATATCGTTTGCAGGAATTGTGTGTTTCCACATCACACTTCCGCTGCCGCAGGCGAGAGCGGAAAATGACCTAATTCCACGGCAAAATGAAAATAGTTCGAGGCTTCAATTATGCATTTTATTTAACCCCCATCTAATCCTTTTATCACGATTCACCCGATATTAAAACGACTGTAAAAACATACTTTTTTTTTTTATAAATGCTCGTTATTTTTTCCCATAAACGCTCGTTATTTTTTTTTTTAAATGACCGCTATGTTTTCTCATAAATGCTCGTAATTTTTCCATAAATGCTCGTTATTTTTTCCATAAATACTCGTTATTTTTTTCGTAAATGCTCGTTATTTTTCCCATAAATGCACGTTATTTTTTCCTCATAAATGCTCTCGTTATTTTTTTCCATAAATGCTCGTTATTTTTCCCATAAATGCTCGTTATTTTTTCATAAATGCTCGTTATTTTTTCATAAATCCTCGTTATTTTTTCCCATAAATGCTCGTTATTTTTTTTTATAAATGCTCGTTGTTTTTCCCATACATACTCGTTATTTTTTCATAAATGCTTGTTTTTTCATAAATTATCTTTATTTTTTCCATAAATGCTCGTTATTTTTCCATAAATGCTCCTGTTTTTTTTCATAAATGCTCATTATTTTTTTTCATAAATGCTTGTTATTTTTTCCCATAAATACTCGATATTTTTTCCCATTAATGCTCGTGGTTTCTTTCCCATTATTGCTGGTTAATTTTTTCCCATAAATGCCCGTTATCTTTTTTTCAGAAATGCTCATTATTTTTTCCATAAATGCTTGTTATTTTTTTTTGATAAATGCTCGGTATTTTTTTTAAATATTATTTTTTCCCATAAATGATCGTTATTTTTCCATAAATGCTCGTTATTTTTTCATAAATGCTCGTTATTTTTCCCACAAATTTTCGTTATAATTTCCTAAATGTTCGTTATTTTTTAAATAAATGCTCGTTATTTTTTTTTATAAATGATCTTCATCTTTTCCCATTCATGCTCGTTATTTTTTCGTAAATGCTTGCTATTTTTTCCATAAATGCTCGTTATTTTTTACATAAATGGTCGTTATTTTTTCAAGAAATGCTCGTTATTTTGTCATAAGTGCTAGTTATTTTTTCCATAAATGCTCGTTAGTTTTTCTCCATAAATACTCGTTAGTTTTTTCAATAAATGCTGGTTATTTTTTCCATAAATGGTCATTATTTTTTTCCATAAATGGTCGTTTTTTTTTCCATACATGCTCGCTATTTTTTTCATAAGTGGTCGTTATTTTTTTCCCTAAATGCTCGTTATTTTTCCATAAATGCTCGTTATTTTTCTTCATAAATACTCGTTATTTTTTCCCATAAATGCTCGTTATTTTTTCCTTAAATGCTTTTCATAAATGCTCGTTATTTTTTCCAAAAATACCCATTATTTTTTCCCATAAATGCTCGTTATTTTTTCCATAAATGCTAGTTATTAGATGAAATGAAATACCCATCACTCAACTATTGATTCGCGCTTGCGTTTTCGTCTAATATTTTAAAAATATTTTCTCTTCCACATTTTCCATTTCCTTGAAATGAGAGGACGCATTTTTAAAGGAGAAACTGCTGAATATGATAACGAACGAGTTACATGAACGTTCCTCGTATTTTCTACAAAGAATCTATTACTGATCAATTTAATACAGGGTCAGACTCTTGCGGTTTCAGTATTGAAAGTTATTAATGAAATTTGACATCTCATAGGCATATGTGGTAAAGCCGAGAAAATATGTGGGCGATGCATTTTTTTTTTCTCAAAAAGAGTATAGCGAGAGAGGAGAGAGAGAGATAATTATATCATATACATTTATGTATATCTGTTTATATATATAAATTTCTGACTCGCATCAAGATCGCACCCAGGTCTTTCAATTTATTTCTCTTCCACACGTGATTATTTGTTGATTATTTCTATCACATGTATGTATGTATGTATATATATACACTGTATATATATAATATATATGTGTGTTTTTCTTTTTGTCCTTTGACTTTCCTAGTGTCGGCAGCATAAAACACCATGATTAACAAGTTTAATTAAAAATGAAACGGCTTCCAATGGTAAGAGAATATGATTACCAGTTTTTGTTCCCCTGAATTTTATTTTATTCACCTGTAACTGTGAGCTCTAAAAGGTAAAAATAAATGCATTACAGCGAGCGAAACCCGACCATAAAAGCGCTTCGTAATAATTGCCAAAATATTCAAGCGCTCTCCAACCGCACACTTTGTGGCTAAACCATAGTTGGGAGTACTTGAAAACACTACCACAAAATTAGCTATTTGCATTCTTCCATAGTTGGGAGTACTTGAAAACACTACCACAAAATTAGCTATTTGCAATCCCAATATGCTGATGCATTGCAAATCAAACACAGCTCAACAGCTACAGGAGTTTGCAAGCTACGATTATTTTCATTAAGTCGCTCTATACAACACTACAAGCTACACTGTTGGTATTGTGGACTACTTGTTATCAACATTCCGTTACAAACGGTGCTAAAGCATTATGCTAACACTGTGACAATACCTGTAGGAAATTAACTTGACACTCCAAAGAATTCACAGACTGAATCTCGTAGGGTCTCCGGCGTGTAAAAGTGACATTACAGAATATCAATGCGTCTAAGGTTGGAGAGCAAGTGGCCTGTTTAAAACTAAGTTCATTCAAATGGCTACCACTACAAAATGAGCAGGCCTACAGTCTCATCAAACGGTAATAATAGGCAGGATATATATGCGAGTGGGAGCGGGCTTCTTCCCTCGAGCGTTTAATTAAATTAAGGTGCTGTCTGGCATCTCTACGAATTCTGTCTCCCTACAAGGTGGGCAGTGGGGACCGCTGTCGATACAGCAGCGGCTGGAAAAAACGAACCAGAACACTCACTTTTGCATTTCATTCCTTGGTTCTTCACGCCGTGCATCATGGAACCGCAGTGGTCGCAGAAGGTGGGAGTGGTGTAGCTACACTCCTCCCACTGGTGGTTGAGGTGGTCCGCTTGCTGCCTCCCCCACCAATTCAAATTCGGAATCGGTTTGCGACAGATTAATTATTACGTTACCAGTGACGCGTAGTCGTATTAATGTGGGCACGTCAAAATATTAAGGGGTGTTTTAAGGGTATTTATAAAAAGTTAATATATTACCGATGAGAAACATTTAAAATTTTGAATTCAACGAATTGCATTGTCAATTATCACGTTGAGAAAGTTAGACATTGATATTGGTAAGAGAAACGCCGAGAATATTGTATGAAAAAGAAGTTAAATATTGTATGGAAAAAAGTATATATAAAAAAAGTAATTACATTAGCAAAGAAAAACATTTACAATTTTGAATTCAACGAATAGCATTTTCAAAAAAAAAACAAAAATGTTATCAATCATGACATTCATATTCAATATAGTCGCCATTGTAAAATATTGTTAGTAAAGCGAGCAAATATTCATTTCAAAGCAAGCAAGCCAGGTCAGGGGATTGTGTTCGAACAATTAATAAAAAAAAAAACGGGAATATAAAAAGCGTCACGATGAAGAAGCCAGTTGAAGTAGAGGGTGATGATGGAGAAGAAGATGATGGTACACAGTCCAACAACGAACAGACATGCAGTAGAAAAGAAGAGAGAAAAAAAAAACAGCGTAAGGAACACCAACCATGCAGAAATAACCTCATATATTAGTACCAACGATCACAATAAAAATAAGGCAGACACAAGGGTTTACACGCAAGATGCAACCTAAGGGGAAAAAAAGAAATAAGTTATCGAACATTACACACGTCGTCTATAACACACGAATACACATGTCATTGTACACATCGTCTATAACACAAATACACATGTCATTGTACATCATCACAGGAGAGAGACATTAGCAATATCAATAATGCACCTCTGTGCACACACACATAGGCACAACAATGTAACACTTTCATGCTGACACTTATGTAGAGATGCACATTGTCACAGAGTAATCGTTTGGACAAGCGAGTAAGGTCATGACTCATAAAATTTAACATATAGTACAGGGCCGTCCAAGTTGTTTAGTCTGGGGGCCACTCTTGAAAAAACAAAAAGTCATGCGGGCCACCTGTGTGTGTATATGTATATATGTGTATGTGTATGTATATGTATATATATGTGTGTATATGTATGTATATATATATACTCTCAGAATTCAGGAATAGGAAACATTTATGATATAAAAAAGAGAAATATACTTTTACTTATTTTTCTCTAGCGGGCCACTTTCAAAATCAAACGAGCCACTTTTGGCCCATGGGCATGGGGTTGGACGGCCCTGATTTAGACAATATAAACCTTCTGAATAAAAAAAAATAATGATAAATAAGTGCTCGTATTTAGGCAATTATGACACTTTCTGAGATCACTTTTTCCCCATAGTTAGAATTCCATTACGAACCAATAACCATGAGAATAGACTAGACAAGAATAGAATAGAATAGCTGGGACCCACGATGAGGAAACTGACAGCAGAAAGGTTTGAAAGGTGTAACAGGAGGGACAAACCTCGCAGTTGCACCATTAAAAAATTGTTAGGAGTCGGTGGAGAGTCAGATGGAAGAAAGAGAATATGAACGGAGGTACAGTAAAAGGAATGAAAGGGGTTGCTGCAGCTAGGGGCCTAAGGAAGAGACGCTGCAAAGAACCTCAAGTAAATGCCTACATACAGCGCATGAGGTGCACTGACCTTCCCCCGCCCCCTACGCGAGTAATGCCCGTTTTATTTTTTTTTTTTTAAAGTTCAGTTCCTAATATGCGAAGGATTCTCGGGAACGTGAAAGAAATCCAATTCGGGCCCAGCATCGCAAAAGTGCGAAAACGATTTTCAGGCAGTAAGTGACAATCCAATTAGCACAAGCGTGAACTCCTGTATAATTTCGCAAAATGACAGAGGAGGTCCCACTACTCTCATGTCTATCAAAATATAGGCCCCCCCTCCCAAAAAGGAACCAAAAACTATAAGCCTACTTTGAAATATATAAATATATAGCAAGGAGTCAAAGTCTTCGTGAACTAAAAACACTGTAGGAATAGAATTGAACAGAATAGAATTTCCACAAGATGACAGACGAGGACCCACCAGTCTCATGTCTCTCAAAATATGGCTCCCCCCGCAAAGGAACCAAAAACTATAAGCCTGCTTTGAAATATATAAATATATCGCAAGGAGTAAAAATCTTCACGAACTAAAACACTGTTGGAATAGAATAGAACAGAATAGAATAGAATAGAATTTCCACAAAGTGACAGGCGAAGAGACCCACCAATCAAATGTCTATCAAAATATGACCGCCCCCCAAAAAAGAAACCAAAAACTATACTTGAAATATATAGATAAATCGAAAGGAGTAAAAGTCTTCATGAACTAAAACACTGTTGGAATCGAATAGAAAAGAATGGAATAGAATAGAACAGAATTTCCGCAAAGTGACAATCAAACGTCTGTCAAAATATGGCCGCCCCCAAAAAAAGGAAACCAAAAACTATACTTGAGATATATAGATAAATCGAAAGGAGTAAATGTTTTCATGAACTAAAACACCGTAGGAATAGAATACAGAATACAAAATTTAGGCCAGAGGCAAAGCGCTGGGGCCTATGAGGTCATTCAGTGCTGAAACGGAAATTAACAGCAAGAAAGCCTGAAAGGTGTAACAGGGAGAAAACCTCGCAGTTGCACCATGAAACAACTGTTAGAGAGGGTGAAAAGTAAGATGGAAGAAAGAATATGAACGCAGGTAAAGTAAAAGAAACGAAAAGAGGTTGCAGCTGGGGAGGGGGAAGCAAAACACTATATACATAAACCCAGTGCCAAAAAAAATGAGAAAAAAAGGAGAGAATTTTGAGCGCATCAAAAGAATTTCCATTACCGAAGAGAAACTCATTTGGGTCACGGTCGTCCTAGCGACCTTTATACGAGAGGAAATGGTGAAAAGGGAGGGAGAAGGCGAAAAGAAATTCGAGAAAATATTAAAAGGGAAAATGTGAAAGTCTGGAAAGTGACGTGGAAAGACTGTCAGTATTCAGAAGGATGTCGCGAGCTCTTCTGGACTACAGAGAATATGTACAGATTTATGCACGGAAGGGCCAATGGCGAAAGGAATTCTGAAGTGCGTAGGAGAGAGAGAGAGAGAGAGAGAGAGAGAGAGAGAGAGAGAGAGAGAGAGAGAGAGAGAGAGAGAGAGTCTAAATCAGGCTGCCGTTTTTAGAGAGAGAGAGAGAGAGAGAGAGAGAGAGAGAGAGAGAGAGAGAGAGAGAGAGAGAGAGAGAGAGAACTCTCCAAACCAGGCTGTCGTTTTTCGAGTTAGAGAGAGAGACAGAGAGAGAGAGAGAGAGAGAGAGAGAAACTCTCCAAACCGGGCTGTCGTATTGAGAGAGAGAGAGAGAGAGAGAGAGAGAGATTTACTCTCCAAATCAGGCTGTCGTTTTTGAGTTAGAGAGAGAGAGAGAGAGAGTCTAAATCAGGCTGCCGTTTTTAGAGAGAGAGAGAGAGAGAGAGAGAGAGAGAGAGAGAGAGAGAGAGAGAGAGAGAGAGAGAGAGAGAGCTCTCCAAACCAGGCTGTCGTCTTTCGAGAGAGAGAGAGAGAGAGAGAGAGAGAGAGAGAGAGAGAGAGAGAGAGAGAGAGAGAGAGAGAGAGAGAGAGAACTCTCCGAACCAAGCTGTCGTTTTTCGAGTTAGAGAGAGAGAGAGAGAGAGAGAGAGAGAGAGAGAGAGAGAGAGAGAGATTTACTCTCCAAATCAGGCTGTCGTTTTTGAGAGAGAGAGAGAGAGAGAGAGAGAGAGAGAGAGAGAGAGAGAGAGAGAGAGAGAGAGAGAGAGAGAGAGAGATTCTCCAAGTTAGGCTGTAGTCTTTCAAGAGAAGAAGAATCAGAAGAATAAGATGAGGATGTATGAATACCATACTTAGTTGACAGAGTGGAATAGAATGCAGAATTTATGCCAAAGGCCAAGCGCTGGGACCTATGAGGTCATTCAGCACTGAAAGGGAAATTGAGAGTAGAAAGGTCTGAAAGGCGTAACAGGAGGAAAACCTTTTGAAGTTACAGTACGAAAAGATGTAATAAAAAGAATATGAACGGAGGTACAGTAAAAGGAATAAATGGGGGTGCAGCAGCTAGGGGCCTAAGGAAGGCACGCAGCAGAGAACCTCAAGTAATGCCTACAGTGCACCGCTTGAGGTGCATTAGACGGTACTTAACCCCCTACGGGAGATATTTAGTTAACGAATGAGTTAAGAAAGAAATGATTTCAAACAATAGCTAATTCTTAGCATATAATAATGAAAGTACTGTTTGGGTGTATTCATAACAAATAATAATGAAAGTACTTTTTGGGTGTATTCTTAACAAATAATAATGAAAGTACTTTTTAGGTGTATTCTTAACAAAAAATGATGAAAGTACTTTTGGGTGTACACTTAACAAATAACTATGAAAGTACTTTTTAGATGTATTCTTAACAAATAATAATGAAAGTACTTTTAGGTGTATTCTTACCAACAAAAATGAAAGTACTTTTAGGTGTAATCTTAGCAGATAATAATGAAAGTACTTTTTAGGTGTGTTCTTAGCGGATACTAATGAAAGTACTTTTAGGTGTAATCTTAACAAAAAATAATGAAAGTACTTTTAGGTGTAATCTTAACAAATATAATGAAAGTACTTTTAGGTGTATTCTTAACAAATAATAATGAAAGTACTTTTAGGTGTATTCTTAACAAAAAATAATGAAAGTACTTTTAGGTGCACTGCACTGCTACAGCTGGTGTAATAATAATAATAATAATAATAATAATAATAATAATAATAATAATAATAATAAGTTAATTTTATACCAAGTCTTCCCAATCATCATAATTCTTTTTTTCCTTTTTACGCCAATAATAATAATAATAATAATAATAATAATAATAATAATAATAATAATAATAATAATAATAATAATAATAGCATACTTCCAACAAAATATAATACACCAACACTTACATGGTATAAATAAAACCAAAATAAAAAAAATAAAATTCTGTCCCAAATTTCTGACCCAATCACACTCCACCATTATAGAGTATAATAATTACATCACCTGAAATAAAACGTATAGAAACGCGACAATAAAATGTAAAAATATATATATATATGTGTATATAAATCAAGACAAAACACACGAAGGAAAGAGAAACAAGGCCTTTCGACTTCTTGTCCTTTACTTAGCAGTCTGCCTTTATTTATATATATTCATCACGTTCCATATTTTCGTGATTCAGTTATACATGTGTATATATGTGTATATATATATATGTATATATATATATATATATATATATATATATATATAAAAGGAAAACACAGACAGGAACAACAATGGTATTACACAAAAATAAAAAAAAAATTAGGCGGACACGAATTTTTGAGGCTCAAGTACAACGTACACACATTCCGTCTAGAGCAAAACAACGGCAGCGTCCTTTCCCTGCTTTCCTCTGGAGCTTTCTTCGGGTGAAAGGACTCTTACCTACCTTCCAGTTACTTACCGAAAACTTTGGGGGAGAATTGTCCCAACCTGGGGCACTCCAAGTGGCTTTCGACTTACCATTTTTCCTATAACGAAACTCTCAATTTAGGAATGATGAGATACAAATCATTCCTTGTTGGATGTCCTTACCGATGAGCAATTCGATGAAATTCAATACAAGAAACTAAATGTACCAGCTTGGAATGCAATTTCTGAACTGCATATCTGAGGTGCATTGTCTTACGCTAACACGAAAAGACAATTTTCGTTCTTATCTTTACGGAGTTACACAAATTCGTTGATGTCTTTTACAAGTGAAATGATATAACATTGCGGCTGCCAATTTTCTATCTTATCTGAACGGAGTTACATAAATTCGTTGATGTCTTTTACAAGTGAAATGATAACACATTGTGGCTGTCAATTTTCTATCTTAAACACAAATTCGTTTATATCTTTATAAGTGAAATGATAACACATTGTGGGTACCAATTTTCTATCTTAAATACAAATTCGTTGATACTTTTTACAAGTGAAATGATAACACATTGTGGCTGCCAATTTTCTATCTTAAATACAAATTCGTTGATACTTTTTCTAGTGAAATGATATAACATTGTGGCTGACAATTTTCTATCCTAAATACAAATTCGTTGATACTTTTTACAACTGAAATGATATAACATTGTGGCTGTAAATTTCCTATTTTAAATACAAATTCGTTTATATTTTTTACAAGCGAAATGATAAAACATCGTTGCTGAAAGAAATCCAAACTCTATTCCGAAAATCTTAACTAAACAGAATCAGTTTAAACTTCTCATTTAACTAGATAATTAGCAGTCTACGTCTTATTACCGTTTCCTCTTCAAATATTTCCTATCCAATCTTACCTGCCGTTTTAAACCATTCCAAAGGCCGCGGTTCCAATTTGCGAAACTGAGATTTAATATATATACTTAGTTCTGAACAGGCTAATGATGTCTTAATTAGTTACCAAAGAACTGAATCGATCCCTTGTTATACGTTAAGATGTGGGCAGCCATACGGAAGCATCTAATTATAAAAGAAATAATTGAAACATTCATGTTCTATCTTTTCTACAAACCTGTCAGATGAGTATAGGAGAGTGGTACACCACCTGGGGGAGGTATCTTTAAAAACGTCAAAACAATTGAACATCAACAGGCACCAGGAGGAGGAGGAGGAGGAGGAGGAGGAGGAGGAGGAGGAGGAGGAGGAGGAGGAGGAGGAGGAGGAGGAGGAAGGTGGAACAGTCGGGAAAAGTCACATCAAAATGGACACCTAAAGGCATTCATTGACCGAGCGAGACTGACTTGACAGACAGAAGAATACTGACTACTGACCTTCACAGCGCATTCCCTGGTGAATGATCCCATAGAGGAGCGACCCGCAATGGTCGCAGAAGGTCGGCGAGCCATAGGTCTGGGTGCGGAACTTGTGCTTTGTGCGAGTATCCTACGAGGAGAGGGAGAGAAGAAAACCACACGCTACTGTCAACAAAGACACTACTAAGGCTGTTTTTTTTTTCAAGGCAAAAATAATAATAACAGAAAAGCAAAGGCTGCTTTTTTTTTTAGGGGGGATGATGATTGTCGTAATAATAATTCATATTAATTGACCTACCCTACGTCGTTTAGACCCTTAGTGAATGCCGAATGGTAACAGTTGAAACGTTGAGGGGTCAACGTGATTTCACTTCAGAATGAAATATGGTTTCACTTCAGAATGAAACGTGATTTCACTTCAGAATGAAACGTGATTTAATTTCAGAATGAAATATGATTTCACTTAAAAATGAAGCACAGTTTCACTTCAGAATGAAACGTGATTTCACTTCAGAATGAAACATGATTTCATTTAAGAGTGAAACAATTTCGCTTCAGAATGAAACACAATTTCACTTCAGAATGAAACAGTTTTCACTTCAGAATGAAACATAATTTCACTTCAGAATGAAACATAATTTCACTTCAGAATGAAACAATTTCACTTCAGAATGAAACATGATTTCACTTCAGAATGAAACACAATTTCACTTCAGAATGAAACAGTTTTCACTTCAGAATGAGACATAATTTCACTTCAGAATGAAACTTGAATTCACTTCAAAATGAAACTTGAATTCACTTCAGAATGAAAAATTATTTCACCTCAGAACGACACAATTTCACTTCAAAATGAAACAATTTCACTTCAAAATGAAGCATGATTACACTTCAGAATGAAACATGATTACAATTAAAAATTCAACATTATTTCACTTCAGAATTCAACATAACTTCACTATAAGCAAATCCATCTCTCATCATGATTTTGAAAGGATCCACCAAGGGTTCAAACGATTCGGCTCATAATTAGTCTACTGTAGCTTTTATAAAAGGCTTTCATCTAGTTTACAACACGCACTCGCGTGCATGAAAGTCATTACCGTAAGAGTAAAAAAACTAATATGCAGTTAGTATGACTGGCTAATCCAAAATGTAAGGAAAACAAAAAAAATGTACAGTTTAAATTCTACTTTATATCATACCACGTTACAAGCGCTACTCGATACCAGCTAAGTTTGATTAAGAGTGGGGCTAAGTTGCAAACTGTCCTTGCATTTGTTTTGATTACCTTAAGACATGTTACTTTGGGATATATATTCGTTTGTAATATACATGACTTTTGTCTCTAGATAATCTTGTGAAAGTTATCACAGACAACTCTCTCTCTCTCTAGCTTTCAAAGCTGTAAGATCTTCCTTAACTCTCTCTCCAACTTTCTCTTCTATGTATTGATGCATGTGTATATACATATGTATATATATATATATAATATATATATATATATATATATATATATATATATATACATATACATATCTTGCTGTGTACATACACATACAAAAGTATGTGATTGTGCAAGTGTGCTACCATACTATGGAGGTGGGAAAACCGTTGTAATCAAAAAGCTTTGCACAAAAATATTCTTCCTTTCCTGAACGCCTACTTACGTTTGCCTCAGACCAGGCGATTTATGGTGAACCAATAGTCCGCAATAGTCCACAAGGACAATATATAAACCAGATAATAGTACGGGAATAAACCACACACGACTTACAATGCGTGAGGACTGTCAAGGTAATTTTAAAGATGACTGACTCTCGATATTGTAATAATAATAATAATAATAATAATAATAATAATAATAATAATAATAATAATAATAATAATAATAATAATTATTATTATTATTATTATTAGTATTATTATTATTATGGAACAAGCCCACCACAGGGGCCATTGACTTGAAATTCAAGCTTCCAAAGAATATTAATATTATTATTATTATTAGATGAAACCTATTCATATGGAACAAGCCCACCAAAGGGGCCACTGACTTGAAATTCAAGAAGCTTCCAAAGAATATTAAGGTGTTCATTAGGAAGAAGTAAGAGGAAGTAAAGTGAAATGCAAAAAAGAAGGAATCCCACCTATCAAAAAATAAAAAAAAAGGAAATTAATAAATAGATAAAAAAGTATTAAAATGCAAGAAGAATAGTATTGGGGTAGTAATGCATTGCATTTTCAGATTTCTACGATACTGCACGAAATGTACAATATTTTCTCTTAGTGGTTTATTAGAAACTTGAAACTCACTCCTGAAAGATATATTGGACAAAAGTGCAATATTTTTGTCTTAGTGGTTTATCAGGGACTTGAAACTCTCTCCTTAAAAATATATTGGACAAAGCCTCTGCAAAAGCAGGAGGTAAATAAAAACGAATCTTACGAGGATCTGCTACAGTCGCATCCGCCATATGTTGACGTATGCAATAAATTTTTTAAAAATCGCTTCTGTTATTTCCAAAATGTCCTCAATGAAATGAAATTATAGAAGTGATTATTAGAATATAAGAATTAGAATATATACGATTTGGGCCAAAGATTGGGGCCCATAAGGTCATTCAGCGCTGGAAGGAAAAATTGAGAATAAAGGATGTTTGAAAGGCGTGACAGGAGGAAAACCTCAAAGCAGTTGCATTATGAATCCAGCATTAGCAGAGGGTGGACAGCAAGATGGAAGAAAGAGAATAGGAATGGAGGTACAGTAAAAGGAACGAAAGGGGTTGCAGCTAGGGGACTAAGGAACGTTGCAAAGAACCTTAGTAATGCCTACAGTGCACGGTATGTGGTGCATTGAAGGTTCAACCCCCCTACGGCAGTCTCTGCCATTTTGGAATGCGCTGAAACTGGCAAGGGAATGTTGATTTGTACAGTTCGTGTTGCTAAATTCTCAATTGGAATTGTAATATAATTACCAAGTACTTTGTACGAAGTAATATGCAGCAAAACATCACATTCAGCATCAAATGTAACACCAATTAAAACGCTGCTCTTTCGATGTTACCAAACTTTTATGCTATACCTTTTCTACCGGGAATTCCTCGTTCAATACTTTCGCGAAATGGAGCGAAGAAAATGCTACAATTTTACAAAAAAACATAAAAAAACAAGTGAAAAATGTGCCGAAGTTTCTTCGGAGGAACCGACTTTTCTGTACATCCGCTACAGCGTATAATCAAGGCCACCGGAAGTAGATCTATCTTTCGGTGGCCTCGATAAAATGCTGTATGAGCCGCGGCCCATGAAACTTTAACTACAGCCCGGTGGTGGCCTGCCGTATATCGTTGCCAGAAGCACGATTATGGCTAACTTTAACCTTAAGTAAAATAAAAACTACTGAGGTTAGAGGGCTGCAATTTGGTATGTTTGATGACTGGAGGGTGGATGATCAACATATCAATTTGCAGCCCTCTAGCCTAAGTAGTTTTTAAGATCTGAGGGCGGACAGAAAATGCAGACAGAAAAGGTGCGGACAGAAAAAAGTCCGGATAGAAAAAGTGCGGACAGAAAAAAGTGTGGACAGAAAAAAGTGCGGACAGAAAAAAGTGTGGACAGAAAAGTGCGGACAGAAAAATTGTGGACAGAAAAAAGTGCGGATAGTAAAAGTGCAAGATAAATACTTCGGACAGAAAAAAAGTGGACAGAAAAAAGTGCGGACAGAATAAAGTGCGGACGGACAGACCAAGCCGGCACAATAGTTCTCTTACACAGAAAACCAAACATGATCCAAACTCACGTTACACGAAAGTTCAAATGAAAGGACTCCGAGTTGGGGTATGGGGTAGGGGTAAGGGGCAGGGGATATGGCATTTAGCGTTTGAACCGGAAACAGAAATTAGAAGTGAACACCTTGGATCAATCCTAAAATGTTACGGGTGAATTCAGTTGTACTGTCTGACTAGCTCGACATTTTATTAATTCGATCCACCAGTTTTTTTAATCGAGCATGAAATTACATAACGGAAATGATTATATTACATCATAGTGTGCTTTTGATAATCCATACTCGCAAATATATATATATATAATATAATATAAAATATATATTATACATGTATGTATTATATATATTATATATGTGTGTATGGGCACAAAAATTCTCTGAGCAGGAAGTTAAATACCCAAACATTGGACAATATTCTATCAACATCCTGAACAAAAGCTTTGAAAACAAACAATTGTCAAAGTAACGAAAATGAAAGACATTATTGGAAGCAATCAAATTACTTAAAAAAAACATCCAATGTAATATTATGCTGCTTTGTACTTTGCAAGCAAATTCTATCAGTCAGTCTGCATGAGTTGCCATTTTTTTCGTATGTATATATATATATATATATATATATATATATATATATATATATATATATATATATATATATATATATATATAAATATTGTGTGAGAGACTTCAGGGAGTAGGTGGCTGGCCCCGTGCCCTTTGTGCTTGAATCAAGCAGACGTTTTAATACCCATTTACAGCTGGGCAGACCGGTACGCGGTACACGGTACGCGGTAAGCCGAGAGAGATCCACAAACAAAGCAAACTTGAGCCGGGCTCTGGACGCCTCGGCCACGTGGCCCACTTTGCATGATTGCAATTTCCACAGATGGCTGCCGTGGGGTTGGCAAAATCCCTCTATATATATATATATATATATATATATATATATATATATATATATATATATATATATATATATATATATATATACATATACTTATGTATAAATATACATACATGGATGTATATATAAATAATTAAATATATATATGTATATATAATATACAATATATATATATATACATATTATATATATATATATATATATATATATATATATATATATATATATATATATATATATATATATATATATATATATATATATAGACTGACTGCCTGCCTCACTGCACACATCGTACCTAAATTTTTCTTTGATCAGAATTCAGTGCAATCTGAAAATCACAAGTTATAAAATATCTCGTGGAAAATGGAAAGAGAATATCTAAGCAAAACCTTCAGCTGGTCCTTGCATCACCATTCTCTGAGAGAGAGAGAGAGAGAGAGAGAGAGAGAGAGAGAGAGAGAGAGAGAGAGAGAGAGAGAGAGAGAGAGAGAGAGAGAGAGTTACTTATATATGTAATTTTAAATTTTTCTGCTCTATAAAAATCTTACAAAGCTATTCAATGGCTGCAAGTTATAACCGTACCTCTTATGACTAATAAGTAAACAAGTAGAAAAATGCGCAATCGACTTTTCTGCACAGCGTATAATACTGTATTAGCCACGGCCCATGAAGCTTTCTACCACGGGCCGGTGGTGGCCTGTCCTATAGCGTTGCCAGACGCGCGATTGCGGCTAACTTTAACCTTAAATCAGATGAAAACTATTGAGGCTAGAGGACTGAAATTTGCTGTTTGACGTTTGGAGGGTGGATGATCAACATATCAATTTGCAGCCCTCTAGCCTCAGTAGTTCCTAAGATCTGAGGGCGGATAGAAAAAATGCGGACAGAATAAAGTGCGGACGGACAGACAAAGCCGGCAAAATAGTTTTCCTTTACAGAAAATTAAAAATTACATACGTAGCTGGTAAAAAGCTACCAGTAGACTTTATACATATGCCATCATAGTATACAGTACATGTATTTGTAAGGTCGACTTAAGTCTACGGAGTCTAGTGGCGAATATTCACTTAGTATCACAAGCTTCTCTGTTGAAGACTCCAGAGTTACAAACCTGTGAGATATCTTTGTGAGGACGAAATAGAATTTGACAGAGAGTAGACATCACAGGTATGTTCAGAACAAGCGTGCACACTTTCAAATATAGAATTTACGCCAAAGGCCAAGCACTGGGACCTATGAGCTCATTCAGCGCTGCAGCGGAAACTGACAGGGTGGGAAATCAGACTGAAGAAAGAGAATATGAACTGAGGTGCAGTAAAAGGAATGAAAGGGGTTGCAGCAGCCGTTAGGGGCCTAAGGAAGGGACGCTTCAAAGAATCTTAAATAATCTTTCTTTTTTTTCTTTTTTAATAAGTGGTATCTCTTCTTTCTGTAATTCCTTACTTCCTCTTACTACTTTCTAATGGACACCTTAATATTCTTTGGAAGCTTCTTGAATTTCAAGTCAGTGGCCCCTGTGGTGGGCTTGTTCCATATGAATTAGGTTCATCTTCTGAATAATAATAATAATAATAATAATAATAATAATAATAATAATAATAATATTCTTTGGAAGCTTCAGAATTTCAAGTCAGTGGCCCCTGTGGTGGGCTTGTTCCATATGAACAGGTTCCATCTTCTGAATAATTATAATAATAATAAATAATCAGTAACGCATACAGTGCACCGCAAGAGGTGCACTGCCGGCACTACGCCCCCCTAGGAGAAGAACAAGAAGAAA
This sequence comes from Macrobrachium rosenbergii, assembly GCF_040412425.1. Classification (NCBI taxonomy): domain Eukaryota; kingdom Metazoa; phylum Arthropoda; class Malacostraca; order Decapoda; family Palaemonidae; genus Macrobrachium; species Macrobrachium rosenbergii. Next base: position 117,811,546 of record NC_089752.1, on the reverse strand, counting down.
AAAAAAATGAGAGTGTCTTCGGCGTCAAGCACCATTATAAATCAAACATGGCGGCTTAATGCCCACTCCCATTTATTTTTCCAGGAGTTTAATGGGTACGCGCAACTTCACCATCCCACGTATCATGTAAAGTGGCAATCAGCGATGGCCTTTTGAACTGCCCCGCCTCAAAGCCACCTCAGTTATGTAAATTCTCTCTCTGGCAGAAAGAGAAGGCGAATACATTTACAATCATGCATTAGTTTCGCGTCTCTGATATCGACGCTGCTGCCGGCGGTCTCTCGGTGTTTGAGAGATATCTCACGATTTTATAGTTGGATAAATAGGATATATATATATATATATATATATATATATATATATATATATATATATATATGTATATATAGACGTATAAATATAACTGAATCACTTCATTAGTATTGCCTTTTATATATATATATATATATATATATATATATATATATATATATATATATATATATATATATATATATATATATATATATACACATATATATATATCATTAAAACTGAATGGTATGTAGCGGAGATATTTATTCAAGAAAAGTTACAAGCTATCCAGGACTAACACAGTCCTCATTGTGGGAGGAGGAGGAGGAGGAGGAGGAGGAGGAGGAGGAGGAGGAGGAGGAGGAGGAGGAGGAGGAGGAAGGAGAGAGGGAATGAGTGGGGGGGGGCCGTGTCCGTTCAATATCTTCTTCCCGGATGGAACAGGTGACAAATGAAAGGAAAATAAAAAAAAATAAATCAATGTAGCAGACAACAAGGGTAAATACCCTTTTACTCCAAAACCCTTTGATGTCAATTACATACTTCAAAAATTTATTTCCAACTGTAAACATATACAGATATGAGAGAGAGAGAGAGAGAGAGAGAGAGAGAGAGAGAGAGAGAGAGAGAGAGAGAGAGAGAGAGGGGGCGGAGAAATTCTATGAATTCCTGAATGCGCCGAGCGATAAAATGTACAGAATTACTGACGCAAAAAAATAGCAGCATCCGCTCAAAGCACCGCCAATTATTTAAGAATTCTTTTCGGCGAATTTAGCAACAGCCAGCGGCCTTGGATGGCGATAACAAGCAATAAACACTCTTCTCTCCACTTGAATCGTACGTGAACTGATTTTCAATTATTCGACAGCGGAACATTCTGGAAATGCCCCAGTAAACAAGTAAAACATGCGCCGGAGTTTCTTCCGGCGCAATCGTGTTTTCTGTACAGCGTATAATCAAGATACGCCGCCTGTTAGGCTCGTGAAACACTAATACACAAGTTACTGCAGTTTCAGAATGATTCTTCAGTGCTTTATTTAGGGGGTCTCATGTGCAGTATCTGCAAAATCAGTAGTAAGGTAAGGGAAAACTGCAGTATCTGCAAAATTTTCAAAACTGAGATATGCCACCTATTATTGGGCTCGTGAAACACTAATACACAAGTTACTGCAGTTTCAGGATGATTCTTCAGTGCTTTATTTAGGGGGGTCCCATTTGCAGTATCTGCAAATGGTAGATAAGTAGCTACCATTTTTCTCAATTGTGTATTTTTGCAGATACTGCAGTCTTCCATTTTTGGCAGTTTCAGAATGACTCTTCAATGCTTTCCACGAGTATTTAGGGGGTCCCATTTGCAGTATCTGCAAAATTAGCAGTAAGGCAAGGGAGTATCTACCATTTTTCTCAGCTCTGTATTTTTGCAGATACTGCAGTTTTCCATTTTAGGGCACAATAGTCTGGAAAGCGAGCTTCGGAACGTCGACAATTCCTCGTTCCGAAGCCACCCACCAGTGAGCAGATCGACTGTCGAAAATCTAGAGACGCCGTACATTGCAATTTCCCCGGAACCCTTAAGCCCGTGCAATATCCGCTTCCATCAGGCAACTCAGAAGACATCCCTTACAATCATCAGCTCTCTCTCTCTCTCTCTCTCTCTCTCTCTCTCTCTCTCTCTCTCTCTCTCTCAACAAGCAAATCAACCGATATGCCATCACTATTCTCTCTCTCTCTCTCTCTCGTTCTCAACAAGCAAATTAACCACTATACCAACACTCTTCTCTCTCTCTCTCTCTCTCTCTCTCTCTCTCTCTCTCTCTCTCTCTCTCTCTCTCTCTCTCTCTCTCCATATTGCTTGTAGTTTGAATTCTGTTAATTTTCTCTTGTGTGCTTTCAATTCTTATATTATTCATTTCTTAACTGTTAATCTTTTATTCTTCATAAAGGCTGAGCAGATTATATTTACTCAACTCTCTCTCTCTCTCTCTCTCTCTCTCTCTCTCTCTCTCTCTCTCTCAACAAGCAAATCAACTGATATACCATCACTCATAAAAAAAGCACACCAAAGGGACCATTGACTTGAAATTCAAGCTTCCAATGAATATTATTATTATTATTATTATTATTATCATTATTATTATTATTATTATTATTATTATTATTATTATTATTATTTCAGTAGATGAACCCTATTCACATGAAACAAGCACACCAAAGGGGCCACTGACTTGAAATTCAAGCTTCCAAAGAACGCTGGTTTCAACCCCCCACCGCAGCAGACCCCACACAGCGGCAGTAACTGATCATGACACAAAGCCAGTGAATGACGCGTTCAGATTGAGGACCTGAAACACGACAGATGAATTGACAGAGAGACCTTTATCCCACGCTGCATCGACAACCAACGCCAACAGAGACGCAGCCGCTACAAAAATGAACTGAATTGAATATAGAATTGAGGGCAAGGGCCAAGCACTGGGACCTATGAGGTCCATTCAGCGCTGAAATGGAAACTGACAGTAAAAAGGTTTGAAAGGTGTAACAGGAGGAAAACCTCAAAGCAGCTGCACTATGAATCAATTGTTAGGAGAGGGTTGAGGAAAATAAGATGGAAGGGAATATGAAAGGAGGTACAGTAAAAAGAACGAAAGGGGCTGCAGCTAGCGGCCTAAGGCACGCTGCAAAAAACCTTAAGTAATGCCTCCAGTCAGCGCTACCCCCAATACAGGGCCACCAAAAATGAGACGACTACAAGAAACCACGACCCTTCCTCATTCGCTGGCTCCTTCTATCCCCACATGAACTTTAAACTCCCGAACTCATCGGCAGGTCGTTACAACACTCCCTCACTGAAGCCTCCTCTTTCTCTTCCTCGAGGAAGGGGAGACACTCCGGACATTTAAACACGCATTAGAATAGAATGGAAAATAGAATTTTGGCCCAAGGCCAAGCACAGGGATCTATGAGGTCATTCAGTGCTGAAACGGAAATTGATAGTATAAAAGGTTTGAAAGGTGTAACGAGAGGAAAACCTTTCAAATGCACTATCAATCAATTGTTAGGAGAAGGTGGTGAGCAAGGTGGATGAAGGAGAATATGAACGGAGGTGCAGTAAAAAGGAATGAATCAATTGTTAGGAGAGGGTTGAAGACAGTAATATGGACGAAAAAGAATATCAACGGAGCTACAGTAAAAAGGAACGAAATGGGGTTGCAGCTAGCGGCCTAAGGAAGGCACGCTGCAAAGAGCATGAAGTAATGCCTACAGTGCACAGCATGAGGTGCACTGACGGTACTACCACCCTACGGAGACATCTGTTTAGAATCGCATGAGGAACCTTTAAAAATGGGATGATTCCAGCGGCCTTTTTGCATTACTGTTCTTACAATTAGACATCTTTATTTTAAACTGGCAGTTATTATTATTATCAAGTTGAAGTGAGGTACATAACCAAAAATTAAGGATAAATGTAAACAATTAAAAATATGCCGAAGTTTCTTCGGCGCAGTCGAGTTTTCTGTACAGCGTATAATCAAGGCCACCGAAAATAGATCTATCTTTCGGTGGCCTCGGTATAATGCTGTATGAGCCGCATGAAACTTTCAGCCACGGCCCGGTGGTGGCTTGCCCCATAGCGTTGCCAGACGTCCGATAACCTTAAATAAGATAAAAACTACTGAGGCTAGAGGGCTGCAATTTGGTACGTTTGATGACTGGAGGGTGGATGATCAACATACCAATTTGCAGCCCTCTAGCCTCAGTAGTTTTTAAGATCTGAGGGCGGACAGACAAAGCCGGCACAATAGTTTTCTTTTACAGAAAACTAAAAAAGATACGACATAAACAAGATAAAGAAAGCCAAAGGAAACGATAGGAAATAAGTGGTATAATCTGAAAAGATACATCACATGAGAACAGGACTGGAAGTAATGTATTCCACAGCTTAAGCGATGAGAGACCTATCATGAAAAAGTGATTAATCCAGCTGGAGAGATCGACTCTTCTGCAGACCTGAGAGAGAGAGAGAGAGAGAGAGAGAGAGAGAGAGAGAGAGAGAGAGAGAGAGAGAGAGAGAGAGAGAGAGAGAGAGAGAGAGAGGGTCCCATAATATATATACCTGGGAAAGTTTGTGCGAACGTATATATGCATCTGGTCCAAAATGTCTGCACGTAGCTAGTTTTCAGGGGAAGAGAGAGAGAGAGAGAGAGAGAGAGAGAGAGAGAGAGAGAGAGAGAGAGAGAGAGAGAGAGAGAGAGAGAGAGAGAGAGAGAAAGCGGGTCTCAAAATATACCTGAGAAAGTTTGTGCGAAAGTATATGCATTTGCTCCAAAATATCTGCACGCAGCTTGTTTCCAGAGAGAGAGAGAGAGAGAGAGAGAGAGAGAGAGAGAGAGAGAGAGAGAGAGAGAGAGAGAGTCTCAAAATATACCTGAGAAAGTTTGTGCGAATGCATATATGCATCTGCTCCAAACTGTCTGCACGCAGCCAGTTGCAAATTGGTTCGAATTTGCAACTTTTTCAACTGGGACTCTGCTCCCTTGCATTTCAATTTATAACTTCGTCGCTTCCAAGATCTCGCTCTCAATTTAATACTGTGTTCTTATTTCCATCAAAGAACTAGCTGTTTGTCAGTCACAACGTCCCTGTACCTAACTGCATTACACACCGAACTTTTTAGAAACGTACTGGAAAAGCCACTCAGTTTTTCCTGTGAAGGATATTTCCTTACCAGGGATGGGACAGTGTTAACTTTAGTCGAATGTGCCTTCACTAAGAACAGTTCTGGCCATTTATAGCAAATTTTCACCCGGGTATTGCTGGGCACTCCGCCAACACACACACACACACATATATGACTGCAAAATATTTTCTGTTAAAACAGAATTCCATCAAACATAAGATTCAACATATTTCTTTGATTAAACAGAGAAACACGATGAACCTTTCAAAAGGAGCCTGGTATTCAGATATTATATATAAAATCTTCCTCCAACCAGCGATGAAGAAGATTAAAGAGAACTTGTCAACTGGAGTGGCGTAATGGCTGACCTATGGACCTTCTGGCATAAATACCGCTTTTCTGTGACTCTTCTTCACTCATTACTTTGCCTGAGGAGAGAGAATTTGGTCTCTGAAATATAGCATTTATTTCTACATTTTGGCGTTTTTATGGGCTCCTTATATTTGATGTATTTATATATGTATATATATATATATAGAGAGAGAGAGAGAGAGAGAGAGAGAGAGAGAGAGAGAGAGAGAGAGAGAGAGAGAGAGGTGTAGCAGGAGGAAAACCTCAAAGCAGTTGCACTATGAAAAAATTGTTAGCAGGAGGTGGAAAGTAAGGTGGAAGAGAGAGAATATGAACGGAGGTACAGTAACAAGAATGAAAGAGGCTGCAGCTAGGCGCCGACGGAACGCCGCAAAGCACCTTAAGAAATGCCTACGGTGCACAGCGTGAGGCGGACTGACGGCGCTGCCTCCATAACAGACCATTGCAGAGGATGGTCCCTGAAAAGGTCTTGCAGTTCTTAACAAGATATATATGTGTGTGTATGTATATATATATATATATATATATATATATATATATATATATATATATATATATATATATATACATATGTATATGTACATACATGCATAATACATAACCGCCTCTATAGGTCATTTCGGTGTAAGAACCTTCCCAAGATGGCTGTCTAGTTCGTTGTGTATTCCGTCTAATTAACGTAATGAGGGTTGCCAGAGGAAAAACAACGCCCCCCATTTCCATTTTAATCATAAATTTCAAGGTGCAATCTTTTTCTTCCTCCTCGGAGTTTATTAAATGCAAGGCTCGTTAGCCTAATACCCTGTTTTCAAGACCCCTGGCCAAAACTTTCGCCTGCGCCCGAATTTGGACAACGACGAGAGGGGTGCCTGGTTTTTTCCTTTCATTCTTAGGAAAAGATATATATATATATATATATATATATATATATATATATATATATATATATATATATATATATTTGTATGTATAATCACCTACTATATCTTTCCCATTGCCTTACATTCCACAAATCTCTAAGAAATACCTAACCTCCCTTCTCATAATTCATCCAAGCAGGTTTGGGTGTCAAACTCATCAAGAAAATCCTAGTCTCTAATGAAATACAAAACAACATGACGTGAGAATAAACATATCCTTTGCACCACTCTAGTGGAACTTCAGAAGTTCAAGCGAAGATGCAATGCATTACTACCTTAATGCAATTCTGCTTGTGTTTTAATAATTTACTTTTTTCTATTTATTTATTTTGTTAATACTCTTCTTTCTGTATTTCCCATTACCTTCTGTTACTTCTTTCGAATGAACACCATAATATTCTTTGGAAGCTTGAATTTCAAGTCAATGGCCCCTGTGGTGGGCTTGTCCCAAATTAATAATAATAATAATAATAATAATAATAATAATAATAATAATAATCATCGAGATGATTCTACAAATTAAGATGTTTTCTCATCCTGTGTTACTAGAGAGAGAGAGAGAGAGAGAGAGAGAGAGAGAGAGAGAGAGAGAGAGAGAGAGAGAGAGAGAGAGAGAATGCATTCCACTCCGCCCCTTAAGCCGCTTACCTAAATTCACCAAGCACACCGTGCTTGCCTATTTCCTGTTTATGCATGCGTGCAGAAATAAATGGAACCGCAATGCAACCGTTGCTCAATAAATCTTTCAATGTTCGGCACTTCAAACATTTCAACTGCCTGCTCTAGAAGACCTCGTATTTACGACATGTTTGCTGGTTTGTGGACGCCCTTACTCTTGGGTGCATGCGTGTGTGGGAACATACAGAGGTATATTTATGTATGTATGTATGTATATATATATATATATATATATATATATATATATATATATATATATATATATATATATATATATATATATATATATATATATATATATATATATATATATGAGAATAAATCACAGTCCTCAAGAGGTTCGAACTTGCGTTCAAGATGCGATGAGTTATATGCACACAGCAAACCTAACCACGCCAAGGCAGCAATACGTATGAAACAGATGATTTCAAAGCTATACCACGTAAAATTATGCGCATCCCAACGCCATAAGGGCCCTCAGCGGCGTGAAGCCCTTTCGTTCTTAGGTGATACTGAGGTGGATTTGTTTCTTATACGATCAGCACATCACAGAAAGCATGAAACAGAAAAAACTTCAGAATTTCAAATCCCCCAGACCAGAGATTATAGGCAATGCTTGAGAGATAAAGCTAAGTTATTTCCACTGACAGAAATCTTGCAAATTTTAAGTAGCAACGATTTTTGATAAACTAAATCAGCAGAGAATTATACCTCCTCGTAGGGGGGTAGAGCCGTCAGTGCAAATCACGTGGTGCACTGTAGGCATTACTTAAGGTTCTTATTTTCAAGGACTATACTAGTAATTCATCAATTACGTCATTAAACAAGTAAAAAATGTGCCGAAGTGCCTTCGGCGCAATCAAGTTTTCTGTACAGCCGCTACAGCGTATAATCAAGGCCACCGAAAACAGATCTATCTTTCGGTGGTCTCGGTATAATGCTGTATGAGCCGCGGCCCATGAAGATTTAACTACGCCCCGGTGGTGGCCTGACCTATATCGTTGCCAGACGCACGATTATGGCTAACTTTTACCTTAAATAAAATAAAAACCGCTCCGGATAGAGGGCTGCAATTTGGTATGCTTGATGATTGGAGGGTGGATGATCAACAGACCAATTTGTAGCCCTCTAGCCTCAGTAGTTTTTAAGATCTGAGGGTGGACGGGCAGACATATTGCCATCTCAACAGTTTTCTTTAACAGAAAACTAAAAATTGATTTCTGCATTCCAAGTATCAGTCGTTTCTCTTTATAAGAGCTATTTTAGTCAGTATGCTGACGAGCCAAGAGGTCCGTAAAACTCATTTCGGAAGCATATTCCAGCACTTAATGATTTCAGGCATCAGAGGATTCCTAGCTACTGATGTTTCTTCCTTTTCCTTCACGTCTTTGATGTATCTCATTTCTTTCTCCCCCGACTTCCATCAACTTCAGAATTTTTCAAAATGAGTTACGCCTCTTCAATTAGACCCGAGTCTCCCTTATTTTTTATTCTCGCATTTTTCGCCCCCAGATCTTATTCCACAAGAGCACTATTCTGCCCGAAAATGAAAGACTGCAGTATCTGCAAAATTTTCGAAATTGAGATGTGCCACCTACTGGGCTCGTGAAACACTAATGCACAAGTTACTGCAGTTTCTGAATGATTCTTCAATGCTGTATTTTGGGGGTCCTATCTGCAAAATCAGTAGTAAGGCAAGGGAAAACTGCAGTATCTGTAAAATCTTCGAAATTGAGATATGCCACCTACTGGGCTCGTGGAACACTTATACACAAGTTACTGCAGTTTCTGAATGATTCTTCAATGCTTTAATTAGGGGGTCCTATCTGCAAAATCAGTAGTAAGGCAAGGGAAAACTGCAGTATCTGTAAAATTTTCGAAATTGAGATGTGCCACCTACTGGGCTCGTGGAACACTAATGCACAAGTTACTGCAGTTTCTGAATGATTCTTCAATGCTGTATTTAGGGGGTCCTATCTGCAAAATCAGTAGTAAGGCAAGGGAAAACTGCAGTATCTGCAAAATTTTCGAAATTGAGATATGCCACCTACTGGGCTCGTGAAACACTAATGCACAAGTTACTGCAGTTTCAGAATGATTCTTCAATGCTTTATTTAGGGGGTCCCATTTGCAGTATCTGTTAAATCAGCAGTAAGGCAAGGGAAAACTGCAGTATCTGCCATTTTTCTCAGCTTTCATTTTTGCAGATAATGCAGTCTTCCATTTTAGGGCAGTATTATTCTCAGTATTATCCTGTCATTGCCATTATTATGAATACTAATTTTACTATTACTCCAGCAGCTGTCTAGACATTGCCGAATATCAATTTTGTCATTTCATTTCGTGTATCTAGATTGTGTGTATTGCATTGTTTCTACTTTGTATATTCCATGTATATGGCCCTGAGCTAAAATAAAAAATATTATTATTACCATTAGCATTATTAGCTTCTGTTAATCCGTTAGACTAACTTGTCTTTGAAGACCGATATTACAGAACGATTAAAAGTAATAACTAATTTTTGTCTTTGAAGAATTGCATTTTGGAGTGGCAAAGTCTGCCTCTTAAAAGTCTAGGAAGATGCTAATTGATATAAACTTTTCTCTTTCTTCGTCCAATCGTGATCGATTTTGTCAGTCTGAATCGATGCACTGACAAAAAAAAAAACTAAAAAACAAAAAAGGAAAAATCTTTTTGTCAGTCTGAATAGATGCACTGACAAAAAACTGAAAAAAAAAACTAAAAAACAAAAAAGGAAAAAACTTTTTGTCAGTCTGAATAGATGCACTGACAAAAAAAAAACTAAAAAACAAAAAAGGAAAAAACTTTTTGTCAGTCTGAATCGATGCACTGACAAAAAAAAACTAAAAACAAAAAGGAAAAAACTTTTTGTCAGTCTGAATCGATGCACTGACAAAAAAAACTAAAAAACAAAAAAGGAAAAAACTTTTTGTCAGTCTGAATCGATGCACTGACAAAAAAAAAAAAACTAAAAAACAAAAAAGGAAAAAACTTTTTGTCAGTCTGAATCGATGCACTGACAAAAAAAAAACTAAAAAACAAAAAAGGAAAATCTTTTTGTCAGTCTGAATAGATGCACTGACCAAAAAAAAAAAAATAAATAATAATAAATAAATAAAAAAAAAAACAAAAAATGGAAAGAACTTTTTGTCAGTCTGAATTGATGTACTCAAAAAAACTAATACAAAAAATAGAAAAAACTGTTTGTCAGTCTGAATTCATGCACTGACAAAAAACTAAAAAAAAAAAACACAAAACAATGGAAAATTTTTTTAGTTAGTCTGAACCGATGCAGTGACAAAAAAAAATAAAGTAAAATGGAAAAAGGTTTTTGGACACCTAACCTGTAATATAATGAAAATGATAAAATAAGTCAATGCACAAAAATTAAAAGACATCAAGAAAAAATTTTGACAAACACAAATGCATTCTATCACTCTCTGCACTCCAACAGCCAAAGACCCCAATTTCTCAAAAAAAAAAGTCATTTAGCCTCATGATCATTTTCTAATTTGGAGTTTTCCTCTGCTGCCTGATACTCTTAATTACCACTCTGTAATTAAGGCTCTAAACGCGGCCGAGGCCATCATTCGGATCACAGTCATTAACTGGCCATTATGGCCCGAGAGAAGGAGACAATTTCCAACACTTTTAAATCCCTTCCTATCATTCTTTGGACAATTCTGCCCTCACATGGAAAACTGCAGGATATGCAACATTTTCGAAACTGAGATATGCCACCAATTGGGCTCGTGAAACACTAATACACAAATTACTGCAGTTTCAGAATTATTCTTTAGTGCTTTATTTAGGGGGCCCCATTTGCAGTATCTGCAAAATCATTAGTAAGGCAAGGGAAAACTGCAGTATCTGCAAAATTTTCGAAATTGAGATATGCCACCTATTGGGCTCTTGAAACACTAATACACAAGTTACTGCAGTTTCAGAATGATTCTTCAATGCTTTATTTAGGGGGTCCTATCTGCAAAATCAGTAGTAAGGCAAGGGAAAACTGCAGTATCTGCCATTATTCTCAGTTTTGTATTTTTGCAGAAACTGCAGACTTCCATTTTAGGGCAGTATTGATCCCTGATCCCCTTTATCTGCCGAGAGCAACCAGATTCACAGAACAGCACCACCAGTATGGTATAAATGTGCCTCGCTGTCGAACTTCTCCAAAGTTCCAGAGGTCCTTTAGTCCTCACACCGTTGGACTGTGGAACAGCCTCCCTCCAGAGGTTGTCGTGCAATTGGAACTTCAGAAGTTCAAGCGAAAATGCAATGCATTACTGCCCTAATACTATTCTTCTTGCATTTGGATACATTTATCTACTTATTAATTTATTTTGTTCTCTTTTTTAATAAGTGGTATCGCTTCTTTCTGTATTTCCCTTTACTTCCTCTTACTTCTTCCTAATGAGCACCTTAATATTCTTTGGAAGCTTGAATTTCAAGTCAATGGCCACTTTGGAGGGCTTGTTCCATATGAATAGGTTTCATCTACTGAATAATAATAATAATAATAATAATAATAATAATAATAATAATAATAATAATAATAATAATAATAACATTCTCTGGAAGCTTGAATTTCAAGTCAATGGCCCCTTTGGTGGGCTTGTTCCATATGAATAGGTTTCATCTACTGAATAATAATAATAATAATAATAATAATAATAATAATAATAATAATAATAATAATAATAATAATAATAATAATAATACACTCTCTCACGACCGTCGCCTCCTGCAATATTGGTATCCAAACTTCTCTTAATCATCAAATACTTCTCAAGCACGTTCATCATAAACAGTAATTTCTTTCACAACTTTAAAGGCAATACAACAAAAACAGGTAAAAAATGTGTCGAAGTTTCTTCGGCGCAATCGAGTTTCCTGTACAGCCGCTACAGCGTATAATCAAGGCCGCCGAAAACAGATCTATCTTTCGGTGGTCTCGGCATAATGCTGTATGAGCCGCCGCCCATGAAACTTTAATCACAGCCCAATGGTGTTCTAGCCTATATCGTTGCCAGACGCACGATTATGGCTAACTTTAACCTTAAATAAAATAATACCTACTGAGGCTAGAGGGCTGTAATCTGGTATGTTTGATGATTGGAGGGTGGATGATCAAAATACCAATTTGCAAAGCCGGCACAATAGTTTTCTTTCACAGAAAACTAAAAATGTGAAGTTACAACGTAATCTACTCGCGTCAATCAGCTCCGGCGGTTGTACTGAGTATTTTTATACATTCTAACTCTTGCTATGCTCCTAATCTCTCTCTCTCTCAGCTGAGACAAGTGTTTTGTTCTCATTATTCTAGACGTATCCTACTGTCTAGGAACCTGCTGTATTTTTAATGCTCCTCTCTCTCTCTCTCAGCTGAGACAGCCGTTTTGTTCTTATCATTCTCCAGGCAACTGACAGCAGAGATAGGACAGACTTCAAGAGCAAATAAGCAATATTTGCTATACAAGTCATTCAAACGACACCATGGTCAAAGTCATCCCATGAGAGCATGAAATCATCAAAGCATTTTCATCAAAGGAAATATAGACAAGAAATCATCGTAAAATGGAATTAGACGATATTATCCAAACATGAAGACTTGTGCCCTACTCAACAGCTCGTCAACTACGTGTATTTAGTTTAAGTGTGTTCTGTTTCAATTCCAGGTTTATTGACTAATTAATTTTCTAATGAATAGCAAGGACGAATTCCCAGCTGACCTGAATGGAATGGAATGGAATGGAATGGAATGGAATGGAATGGAGTATAGAGTTTAGGCCAAAGGCCAAGGCACTGGGACCTATAAGGTCATTCAGCGCTGGGAAGGGAAATTGACAGCAAGAAGGTTTGAAAGGTGTAACAGGAGGAAAACCTCAAAGCAGTTGCACTATGAATGAAACTGTTAGGAAAGGGTGGTTGACGTTGCAAAGAACCTTTAGTCATGCCTACAGTGTACCCCGTGAGGTGCACTGACGGCACTAACCCTCTACGGGGCGCCAGCTGACCTGAGCACGAATAACGATTTCGCATCTTAAGAAAATCTGGAGAAATCCATAGTAATATAGCCAAGGGCTAAGAGATGGTTATCCTTTAAAATAGGTTTTCTGGAATGCGGAAACTGATATTTGGCATTATGAAGCTTAAAAGCATTAACTCAGAAGTTCCTGTATTCTGCTCAAGTAGATTACAGTGACTTCCTGTATTCTGCTCAAGTAGGTTACAGTAGCTTCCATCACAGACACTCCAAATCTTCATAAAACAAATGTACTTTAATCAAGGCAATGTCCAAATGAATACGCCCTCTTAAATCCTCCAATACAATCGATGTGACCTCCCAATACCGCCTTGGACCTCATCCCTCCCCTCCTCCCTGCCCCAATCCCTTCCTCTGCTCCCTTTCCAGCAACACGGTGCTCAAACTCAGCAAGCGTGAATGACAGAAGCGTCTAATGATCGATTTCCGGTAGAACCTCCAAAGGCTCACGAGACAGAGGAAACTGGAAACTGGAAGTGTTTCCCAACTTTCGAGGTCAACTGCGATAGGAATTCTCGACTCGGACAGTTGAACACGCACTGAAGACCATATGAACGCACGCATGAGCAATGCATATGCAATATACGTCAAATGCTTTCCAACGAAAGCCTCAAATCCAAAAGGAAAATAAATGAAGAAGCTCTAGAATCCCTTGGTAGGATTAGAGCGCACGCGTGGGAGAAACAGAGTGGTACCAAGAACCCGCCCTGCTTGATCCCACTCCGTATTCACTCAGTATTCGAAGGTTCCAGAGTTAGTGTGGGGGAAATCTAGGTCTCAAGACGTCATTACCTTCTTTTCTGATTAAATGCAACCAGTTTTTATATATACATATACAGCATATACCAAGTACAGTATCTTACACTTTAAAAATGGCTGCTGTACAATACAAGCAAATATTCTAGCTAACTATGTGGCGATCAAGTTAAGTATCACTATCTTTACAAAATGGTTCGATTACTCAAGTCACGGTCCTACTAATATTGCTATTTACAGGTACATGGCATCTTCTTACCTTTATTTAAGTGAAGTTCTCTCACTTGAAACGCTTCTACACATTATAACTTTTTTTAATTTCATTTTCACAGACACCCTATTAACATATAATTATCCTTCCTGTTCCTTCTCTTTCTCAGTATACATAAGTCAAATATACCAGCCTCTTCTGAAATGATGTAAATGAGAAACTACAACATAAAATTCCAAAAAAATTCCAACCTAAAAAAAATCAATAAGGTTTATAAAAACACATTTTGGTTGACACATCATCCAGGTTATTAATTTTTTGTTAAGGGCAATGGAAGGGTCAGGCACCATAAACCAGTGTAAACATACACACACACACACACACACACACACACACATACACACACGAAATAATCACTCAGAATATATACACAATCATGTCAGAATCAAGGGTCCCAAGTAACAATCACGTCAGAATCAAGGCTCACAAGTACAAAAAAAAAAAAAAACAAGTAACAATCATGTCAGGATCAAGACTCACAAGTATCAGTCATGTCAGAATCAAGGCTCACAAGTATCAGTCATGTCAGAATCAAGGCTCACAAGTAGCAATCATGTCAGAATCAAGGCTCACAAGTAACAGTCATGTCAGAATCAAGGCTCAAAAGCAGCAATCATGTCAGAATCAAGGCTTACAAGTAACAATCATGTCAGAATCAAGGCACAAAAGTAACAGTCACGGCAGAATCAAGGCTCACAAGTAACAATTATGTCAAAATCAAGGCTCACAAGTGACAATCAGGTCAGAATCAAGGCTTACAAGTAACAATCATGTAAGAATCAAGGCACAAAAGTAACAATCATGTCAGCATCAAGGCTCACAAGTAACAATCAGGTCAGAATCAAGGCTCACAAGTAACAATCATGTACGAATCCAAGCTCACAAGTAACAATCAGGTCAGAATCAAGGCTCACAAGCAACAATCATGTCAGAATCAAGGTTCACAAGTAACAATCATGTCAGGAACAAGGCTCACAAGTCACAATCATGTCAGAATCAAGGCTCACAAGTAACAATCATGTCAGAATCAAGCCTCACAAGCAACAATCACCTCAAATCGCTGCACACAACTCGTGCCCACAATCTAAGGATACAACAATTGTCATTTGAATCCTTATTTAAAGAAACAGACAATATTTCAAGCCTATCTATCTGGTTATTTGTTTACCGTCTACCTTGGTTTGAATTCTCTCTCTTTTTCTGACATACACACACACACACACACACACAAACAAACTCACATACACACATACAGACAGTCTTTTCATATATAATTTTAGGAACACAATCTCTGCAGGTTTATCCCGAGAATTACACACCGCAATTACAACGCATTTATACTTCCTCGTCAGCCGGTCTGTCAGTGTCAAGGAACATATTAGCCTGTGAACCTGCACATATGATTCGAATTGACTATTACACAGCTATTATGAAAATTGAAGCTATCCAGGCTCCAATTGTATTTATGACTGGAAACCTTCAAAGATTCATTAATCAGTGTGGAATAAGTATTAGTTCCGTCAACCTGTCTACCTTAAATCATTGATTTAACCCACACAATGAAATATATTTCTTTTCTCTAAGCTCTATTTGCATTTATGGCTTGAAATCTTCAAAGAATCATTAATCTGTGCGGAATATGTATTAGTTCCGTTCAACCTGCCAACCTTCAAAATCACTGATTTAACTCAAGCAATGAAATGTATTTTTTTTTATCTTGGAAATCACCAGATTACTAAGCCGCACAAATTCACAGAGCATTAAGGTACCAAAGAATCTTTAATGTTTGACATTTACTGTCAAGAAATCTAGCTCACAAAACAAGACGTTAACATTTTCATCCTCAAAGACATTCACACCTTCTTAAAAACCTCTGCTTGCGAAAAAGAAGTATTTACTAAGAAACATGCAAGCACGCACACAAGCATACTTCTCGTCGGAAGCATTCTGGCATCGCATCAACCAGCACACCACCAGTCGGGCCTTGACTGGAAGACAGGCAATCATGCCCCTGCCTGCGTTGTCTGTCTGTCTCCCTCGGCTATTGCACCTTCCAGCATCTGCAGGAAGGTATGTACGCAAGCAAGCAAGCAATACTCTCTCTCTCTCTCTCTCTCTCTCTCTCTCTCTCTATCTCTCTCTCAGGTGAGACAGCTGTCTTGCTCTCATTATTCTAGAGACATCCTACTCTCAGGCATCTGCTCTCTCTCTCTCTCTCTCTCTCTCTCTCTCTCTCTCTCTCTCTCTCTCTCTCTCTCTCTCTCTCTCTATCAGGTGAGACAGCTGTTTTGCTCTCATTATTCTAGAGACATCCTACTCTCTAGGCATCTGCTTTGTTACAGTTTCTCTCTCTCTCTCTCTCTCTCTCTCTCTCTCTCTCTCTCTCTCTCTCTCTCAGGTGAGACAGCTGTTTTGTTCTCATTATTCTAGATGCATCCTACTGTCTAGGCATCTGCTCTGTTACAGTTTCTCTCTCTCTCTCTCTCTCTCTCTCTCTCTCACTCTCTCTCTCTCTCTCTCTCTCTCAACTATGTTCTCATCATTCTAGATGCATCCTACTGTCTAGGCATCTGCTCTATGTTACAGCTTCTCTCTCTCTCTCTCTCTCTCTCTCTCTCTCTCTCTCTCAGGTGGGGGGGGGGGCAAACAATCCAATACTCACATCAGAGTCTGCGCCCTTGTCTTTTCCTGGGCACTTGAAGGTGACGAACTCATGGCATCGCTTGTGTACCACATAACTGCAAACTGGAATGAGAGAGTCAAAATAAATTCCGTGGGAATGGGAATCGTCATCAAATATAACATCAGATATAAATATTATATAATACACATTGTCTGGGATTACTTGGGAATCGTCATCAAATATAAAATCAGATACAAATGCACAAATCGTACACATTGGGATTACTTGGTGTTCAAATGAAAAGCTGGAATTCACCAAACTGAAATAAGATCAAGAATTCTGGGGGAATTGGAATGGTTATCAAATATGAAATTAGTTGCTAATGATGAAAAGCTGAGATTTTTATGAACACACTAACCAGGAGGTGCTACCACAATACTTGTTTTTTAAATACCACAATACTTAATTTTTAAATACCACAATACCTGTTATTAAATACCACAATACTTATTTTTCAACAATCGCCCGCTTGCAGCATTCGTCATGTCGCTGATGCACAAATTAATTTCACAAAAAAAAAATATTCCCATTTGAATTGACTAATTATTTACTATTGTTCATTTATCAAATATGAAAGCATTATAATTACCTGCACATTACGAAATTGAACTGTTATAAAACAACGACATATTATTATATATATATATATATATATATATATATATATATATATATATATATATATATATATATATATATATATATATATATATATATATATATATAAACTGTGTATATATTAGAAGTTTCTTCGGCGTAATCTAGTTTTCTGTACAGCCGCTACAGCGTATAATCAAGGACACCGAAAATAGATCTATCTTTCTGTTGTTTTGGTATAATGCTGTATGAGCCGCAGCCCATGAAACCATGAAACTTGAACCAAGGGACGATGGTGGCCTGGCCTATATCGTTCCCAGACACACGATTATGGCTAACTTTAACCTTAAATAAAATAGAATCTACTGAAGCTAAAGGGATGCAATTTGGTATGTTTGATGATTGGAGGGTGGATGATCAACATACCAGTTTGCAGCTCAATAGCTTCAGTAGGTTTTAAGATCTGAGGACGGACAGAAGAAGTGCGGACAGAAAAAAGTGCGGACGGACAAAGCCGGCACAATAGTTTTCTTTTACAGAAAACGAAAAATATGTGTAACTGTTTGTGCGTAGATGCAGTTAGAACCACGATCTTTAGGCGATATATTTACAAATCCCTTAGTGCCATTAAATAGGCAAGCAAGATTCGATAGAAAAACCGCCCAGGGAAAAACTGAGGTCTGATTCCACTTTCACAGAAACGGAAAAATATACCGTGTTCCCCTTCAAGATGTAGAGAATGGACATTCGACTCCATCAATAACCCGAGTCTTTGGGGCTACGCTTACCCCCGAAAATTCTCTCTCTCTCTCTCTCTCTCTCTCTCTCTCTCTCTCTCTCTCTCTCTCTCTCTCTCTTCTTTTATCTATTTTCCAGTAATCATATGATGGAGCAAAACTCACGCGCCGATCACTTCTCAAAACGCCTGTTGATCGTTACCCCAGGAGCTTACGGCATCACATCAGCAAGCGTGTTTCTCTCTCTCTCTCTCTCTCTCTCTCTCTCTCTCTCTCTCTCTCTCTCTCTGTTTTACCTCTTTATTACATCCCGGAAACAACCATTACCCTCACATCACTTGGGGGTGATCAAATCACATCTGGGACGAGTCTTGAACACCCCACGAATTCACCCACTGACTAATTTGTACTTTTTTGGGTCCAGCAACGAGGAGAGAGAGAGAGAGAGAGAGAGAGAGAGAGAGAGAGAGAGAGAGAGAGAGAGAGAGAGAGAGCGGGACCGCCCACCTTACCCAAGTGCCACGCCCTTATACA